>NW_004949162.1:820900-843771 GCF_000317375.1 Microtus ochrogaster
TCCTCTTAAGACTGCTTTCATAGTGTCCCATAAGTTCGATTATGTTGTTTCTTTATTTTCATTGAATTCCAGGAAGACTTTAATTTCTTTCTTTATTTCTTCCTTGATCCAAGTGTGGTTCAGTAGTTGACTGTTCAGTTTCCATGAGTTTGTAGGCTTTCTGGGGGTAGCATTGTTGTTGAATTCTAACTTTAATCCATGGTTATCTGATAAGACACAGGAGGTTATGAATATTTTTTTGTAACTGTGGAAGTTTGCTTTGTTACCGAGTGTCTGGTCAATTTCGAGAAGGTTCCATGAGCTGCAGAGAAGAAGGTATATTATTTCCTATTTGGGTGGAATGTTCTATAGATGTCTGTTAAGTCCATTTGATTCATAAATCTGATAGTTCTCTTATTTCTCTGTTAAGTTTCTGTCTGGTTGACCTGTCCTTTGGTGACAGAGGAGTGTTGAAGTCTTCTACTATTAGTGTGTGCGATTTGATGGCAGCCTTAAGTTTAGTAATGTTTCTTTTACATACGTGGGTGCTTTTATATTAGGGGCATATATATTCAGGAGTGAGACTTCATCCTGATGATTTGTTCCTGTTATGAGTATAAAATGTCCCTCTCCATCTCTTCTGATTGATTTAAGCTTGAAGTCAACTTTGTTAGAACTTAATATGGCCACGCCTGCTTGTTTCTTAGGTCTATTTGCTTGATAAACCTTTTCCTAGCCCTTTACTCTGAGTAGGTGCCTGTCTTTGTGGTTGAGGTGTGTTTCTTGTAAACAGCAGAATGTTGGATCCTGTTTTCATATTCAATCTCTTAGCCTGTGCCGTTTTATAGGTGAGTTGAGTCCATTGACATTAAGTGATATTATGACCAGTGGTTGTTAACTCTGGACACATTTTTAGTCATAGAGTTTGTGTGTTTCCTTTCTTTGAGTTGTGCTGGTGAAGGGTCTCTAGATGTTTGAGTTATTGTGGTCATTATTGAACTCCTTGGTTTGTGATTTTCCTTCTATTGCTTTCTGTAAGGCTGGATTTGTGACTATGTATTGTTTAAATTTGTTTTTATCCTGGAAAAGTTTGTTTTCTCTATTTATAGTGAACGAAAGCTTGCCTGGGTATAGTAGTCTGAGCTTGCATCCATGTTCTCTTATTTTCTGCAGTACATCTATCCAGGACCTTCTGGCTTTCATGGTTTCTATAGAGAAGTCATTTGTAAGTCTGATGGGTTTACCTTTATAAGTAACTTGACTTTTTTCCTTTCCAGATCTTAATATTCTCTCTTTATTTTGTATGTTTTGTGTTTTGATTATTATATCGTGAGGAGATTTTATTTTTTTTTGGTCCAGTCTATTCAATATTCTGTATGCTTCTTAAACCTTCAAAGGAATTTCTTTCTTTAGGTTGGGAAAGTTTTCTTCTATAATTTTATTTAATGTATTTTCTGGACCGTTGAGCTGTACTTCTCCTTCTTCTATCCTAATTGTTCTTCGGTTTGGTCTTTTTATTGTGTCCCAGATTTCCTGAATGTTTTGTGATGAGAATTTATTGGTTTTGCTGTTTTCTTTGATCAGTGTGTTTATTTTCTCTATGTTATCTTCAGTGTCTGACATTCTTTCTTCTATCTCTTGTAATATGTTGGTAGTACTTGTCTCTGTAGTTCTTGTTCGTTTACCCAGATTTTCCATGTCGATCCTCCCCTTGGTTTGTGTTTTCTTCATTACTTCCGTTTCATTCTTCAAGTCTTGAACCGCTTCCCTTACCTGTTTGACTGCTTTTTCTTGTTTCTCTTGGTTTTCTTGGGTATCTTTGGGCGATTTATTCATTTCCTCTACCTTTTTATTTGTAATCTCTAATTGTTTATGGCAGTTTGTCACCTCCTGTTTAAGGTCTTCTATTATTTTCATATAATTAACTTTTGAGTCGTTTTCTTCTAATTCTTCTGGAGTAGGGTGTACAATTCTTCTTATTTTGGGATCCCTTGATACTGGTGATGTAATGTTGCCTTTCAGGTTGTTGGAGGAATTCTTGCATTGGCGCCTTCCCATCTCTTCCTTCAAATGGAGCCAGGAGAGGCCTGGTGTCTTGGTCCAGTCTTGACTGTGACTGACTCTCTGGGTGTATCTCTTCATCTCTTCAGTGTAGACACAGGAACCGTCCCGTCCAGATGGAACTCCTCAGCACCAAAACATGGACACCTGGTATTCCATTGACCTGCGGACAAAAGGGGGAACTTGGGGGAAAGGGCGGGGTCCACTAGAGCACAGGAGACCCTGGAGCACACGCTGAAGGTCCCAGGGCTCCCTTACAGGGGACCTTGATGCCTGCCCATTATGCAGGCACTCACTGCTCTGGGTGGGTAGGCTTAGTGTAGGAGCTTAAAACTGTTCTTAAGCACTGGTCCTAGCATACAGCAGGGCAGGGTTGGGGGGGGGGGTTGGGAGGCTGGGTCGTGCATAAGAAAGACAGCCCTGCAAATGGTGCTGGGGGAGGGGGGTTTGTGCTCTCTTCTAGGACAATCTGCCCCTGGATAGCACACACTCACCCGTCCAGATGGAACTCCTTAGCACCTAAACAGGGCCCCCTGAAGTTATTTTAATGTTTTGTTTCAGCTAATGATGCACATTGAAACCTTTGACTGCATCTTTCAGCATTATGAGTGAAGGAATTTGAGACAGCCTGACTCATGGGGCACAATATTTTTCTCAGTTATTAACTTCAACTGTTATCTAATACAGCTCCTTAGATGAAACTCATAGATGTTTGCTATTTAATATTTTCCTATATTTATTTATATTCATCTAAAATATGTATAAACAAACATTATTATTATCAATTAGACAGTTCGGCTTAGGGAGTAATCATCTTCGTTATAATCCACAGGTAAAAATGCCCAGTAGAAAGGTTTGTTTTCAGGAGATAAATATACTATATTACAGACAGTAGGGAATCTCTCCACAGCCATTTACACTATCTCAGATACCCCATAAAAAGAGCAGCAAGCACTTAAAGCACAGCAGAAACAAAAGATGTTTCAGGGTCTGTGGTCTTGGAGTCTTTCCTATTCAAGATTCACTGATCAGGAATTTGCCTTCAGTTGGGCTGATACCCTGAAGTCAATTGCCATCTGTTGCTCCTCTGACATGGCCATTGGAAGTTTTTATTTCTGTGGGAAAAATATCTACAAATGCATATTATTTTATTTTCAAGTAGTATACAGATATAAAAAATACCAAAGTAAAATTATACTTATAAAAGGACAATAATATTTGCAGTATAAATTATTCTTCTCGGATGAGATAAATTCATTCATTAGCCAGAAGACACATAAAGCTTTGTGAATTAAGCCATAGTTAAGCCAGAAGAGTATATATTTAAGTTTTATGGCTTTCATCTTCTCTGAAATGTGCCAGGAAAATAATTCAGAAATTTAATATTTCCTAAACATTTAAATTTAGCTATTTTGCTTCTGTTTGTACATCTCATATAAAACAATAACATTTGTGTGGGGCTGGAGATACAGCTTACTGATTAAGAGCACTTCATACTATTGCAGATAACTCAGTTTTGGGTTCCAGTACCTGTGTGGTAGCTCACTATTTTTTGTAACTCTAGTTCCCTAGGAACAGATGCCACTTTCTGACCTCCATGGTCATATGTCATGTACTTAGTGCAAAGGAATTCATTCAGAAAAAGAAGGAATCCTTTTAAAAGTGTATTTATTTTAAATATAGATCAATAGTTTACTCCTTTTCAATAATATTTAATTTCATGATTTGGAAACCTGTGTAACATACACTTAAATTTTTCCACATAATGAAAAGAACTAACCGAGATCTTTATATTTAATAAATACAAATATAATGAATTTGACCCAAATTCATTAACAAAATATGTCAAGTAAAATTTATTGGGAGAGGAAAATACATAAATTTATTTTAACAATAATTTCATATAGTATTGAAAATCAATGAAGAAGAGCATGGAATTTCACAATACAATAAGAGATAACTTCAGAATATCTTTCCAATTTACAGCTATTTCTAATACAGCAAAAACACATAAAGTATCCTCAAGAGGAATCTACATGACTGCCGGCAAGCCTCAGTTTCTTCCTTCATTCTTTATATTTCGTAACTGCATCTCTGTAGCATATTTAATTACCTAAATATGTCTGTACATACAGACATATTTAGGTAATTAAAATGTCTTTCCATACATATCTGGATTATGACTTATGTATATTTCTTTATATTGGCATATTTTAGCAGCTGTATGTTCATGAATGCTGAGGTAAATGTTTTTCTATATTAAATTGATGATTAATATTTTTTATCTTCAGTGGAGTGGAGAAGAAAGATGAATATTTCCAATGATATTCTAATCCTTGCTTTGATTTCTGATGCTTTTTTAAGCCTGGAAGCTATTGCATACTTAAGGAATAACATTAGCATTAAAATCAACTTGACACAATTTCCTTCATCAAAGAGTCCTTAATTGCTAAAACTTGAACCCTTTGCCTCCCTTTTACTAAATATTTGAGAAATTATATAAGCAAAGATATTGAAAATATCTGGACCCTGTAGATTAAAAACAAAGGCTTTAACATTAATCAGAACAGATTTTAAATGTGAGGTCTATTTTTCTTTTTTGCTGAGTTCAGCAAACTGTTGTATTTCAGATGAGCTTTGTTTTACTCATTTTAGAATAGAGATATCAGTACCTTATATTTCTCTTGAGAATTTTATAAACAAATATTTATTAAGCTGTTAGGGTTATTTTATCTTATCATAAGGTTATAATACATCTTGATTCTTAGTATGACTTATATATCTATGCCTCTCCTCTCTTCTTTACAGCTATTATTTTCCTTACATAATATCTTACACATATGTAATAAATTTTATGTTGGTAATATTTAATTTGTATAAAAATTAGATACATGTTTCCCCCAAATATTTGTAATTCTCACTAGGAATACAAGTTAATAGGGCAATAATAGATAAATGTATAGAATAACGCAGAGTTGATTGAGCCAGGATTAAAATAGCCCTTTCAAGGATTCAGTGCCTATAAAATATTGGAAAATGTAGTATAGAAAGTGTATATTGAATGCTTCTCTTTCTGATTTTAAACACTCCCAGCAGAATAAATCCCTATGAAATCATTCTTGAGATTTAGTGATTTAGACAAGACTCCCAAGATCAGACTCATTATCATGGTGTCAGGCTCCTAGAAAACATTGCCCAAAGTATGTTAGGTCATTGAACCCTATGACTTTTTTTCTTCTAAAAGTGACAAAAACTGTGTGTTCAGCAGAGAAATGGCCAAATGGTCTCATTCAGGACTCCACTAATATCTGGAAAAAATTATTTGATCTTTGTTTCTCCCAAGACAAATATTGTTGTAGCTCATAACTTAAAGCCTGTATTCCAGTTATTGATGCTCATCATTCAACTTCAAGAAACTCTAATGCAGTTCCTGAGCTCAACAACTGCACAGTTTACTTTCAAATGACTCTATCAAGCTCACATTTCAGGTGAACCCTTTCACCCTTTATTCAATACGTCTGCTGCATTTTGATGGTCTTTTGAATTGTGCCTTGTTTTATACGTGTCTTTTCAAAGTCAGAAGTACCTTAAAACATATAGAAGCTTTCTTTCAGTCATGCTGATCTTTTTGCCTAGTTAAGTACATAGGAACAACCAGATTGTCCCATTCAAATTATGGTTAGTGTATTTGTCTGATTGTTCATAGCAGCCAGTATATCATATCCTTCCTACTCTCCTCACATTTCAGGCAGTAAGTAGTTGTATCTACTAAATTCTCTCTGTGGCACATCTCCCTAACAAATGTATATATAAAGAATGGAACTGGGGAATTTCTGTGGAACGTGGTAGGTCCTTGTGGGAGATTCTTCATCATCATGGAAGAGATATGTTCCCCTAAAGCATCCATGAATTGCTTTGTGCCACAAACTCATTTCTCAGTGAGTAAAGATTAGAATGTTCCTCTGGCCAGGTTAGGGACAATGAGTTGACTGCTTTGTTGAGGCTGGAAAAAATAAAGAAGGGCATCATTCTTCACTATTCACCCTTTATCCCTAGATTGGTGCACAGTGCTTGGCTGAGATGAAGAAGTAGATGACTATCATTGGTTTTTGACACTGACATTTTTATCTATATTATCTATCAGATTTTATAAGATGTATGATATCTATGAAGCCAGATTTCAAAGTTTTATTACATACTTTTAGAGGGAAAATTTTCTTACTTCCCTTAACTTTTAAAGCTATCTATCAGTTCAGGCTTCTCTGAAAAATAGATATTAAAAAGTTCTAATTTTTATAAGTGTGAATTCATTGGAGGATTGTAAATGATTTACTGATATAGAAGTAGTTCAGGCAATATGAGTCAAGTCAACAAGCATTGTAGCTATGTTCTTGATGTTCTCATTTAGGAATAATGGGATTCTGTTTGCCAAGAAGAACATGTTTAGAGTATTTTGAGACAACCTTTTCCTCAATGTTTTAAATAAAAGAAAAAAATTCCTATTTCATACTGTAGCCATGAGGGCTAAAGAAAGAGAAAAGAGACACAAAAACTAAAGTTAGTCTAACTATTTAAATTTGCTTTTTTTCTTTCTCTATTGAGCCACCTGAAGAAAGTATGGATTATATTTATAACTGAGTTAAAAACAATACATTTTCTGAAATTTTAATTTTGTTTGCTGGGTTCAGTTCCAAGAGAGGTTCAGAATAAATGCAAAAGTTGCATCAATTGCTGTTAGAAGGTTACATAAATATGTATGCTTGATTTTTGTGACAACTTTGTAATATCTCTAAATCCAGGAGGCACAACTACCACTTCATCTTTTGCCCTAGGTTATCTTCCAAAATGATGCAGCAAAGGATAGCCAAGACTAGGAATATAAAGACTAAACTTCTTATTCTTGTTGCAAATGTCTCTCGGTAACTCAGCAATCCCTAATAACCAAAGCCAATGGTTCATGGGGAGTGTTGGAGCCTTGTGAGTTCCTATCCCATTCATTGTGGGATATTTATGAGCCACTATATTATGTAAGCTTTCTTAGGTTCACAGCTGCTGTGAGTTATGAGTGCAACAGTCATTTCACATTCAGAAGACTGTTTCAAAGCATCCCTCCATATCCTCAGGCTCTTACATACTTTCCACTCCCTCTTTCATGGTGCAGACTGAGTCTTGGTGATGTTGATATAAATGTCTCATGTATCAACACGTATTTGAAAGTCCTTTATTCTTGGCACTCTGACCATTATTTTTAGTAAACTACTTCTCATTGGGGAAAAATGGCATTTTTACCAAATGGAGAGTAGCACTAATTCATGGAAATACAGGAAAATATTTAGATTGCAGTTTGGCAGACACTTCATGTGTAACAAAACAATAATAGTGACTTCCTCAATTAAGCATATGACTTCCCAAATGAAGGGTTTCAGCTAGATTTAATGTACACAATGTGAATTCCCTTTGAAAGAGTGGACCTCAAATCAAATCAGGAAGTCACAGATCACCCTCATAGCTATCATGCCACTATTGCATCAGTAGCAATTCTTTGCTGACAGGTCCTTTGTGTAGCATGCAGGCTTACCAGCTGAGTAAGACTGTTTATGCAATTTCCCTGCGGCAGCTTACATTGCACCCTCTACCACTGTGAAAGCTATACAGCAAGGAGAAAACTTCTGGTTTTATTTCACAATGTCCTTCAGCCAAAGTATGTACCATTCAGCAATAATTTTTTACCATCTAGTTCTAGTAGACAAAAAGCAGTGCCAATAGGCTGTATTGTTTTGGAGGTCTAAACGGCCTCTCTGTTGAACAACGCTTAGGGAAGTTGCTTATCCCTGGCACTGGAATTTTCTTATAATATCTTTATGGTTTCCGGGAGCAGCTTTATCTACCCACACAATATAAATCTTTTCAGGTTCCCTTTTTTAATTTTAATTTTTACTTTTTAAAAAATTTATTTTTAACTCCCTTATAAAATAGCAGATTTCCTTATGC
This sequence comes from Microtus ochrogaster, assembly GCF_000317375.1. Classification (NCBI taxonomy): domain Eukaryota; kingdom Metazoa; phylum Chordata; class Mammalia; order Rodentia; family Cricetidae; genus Microtus; species Microtus ochrogaster. Next base: position 828,932 of record NW_004949162.1, read on the forward strand.
CTTTTTCATACATATTTAGTTTTAGTTGAGGCTCCTCCAACTCCTCCTTTCCCCCATCTCTCTATACCCTCTATGACTGCTTAAAACTTTCTGCCTTCTACATCTTCCCTTCCGCTTTGACACTTACATATGTTCTACTATCTGCTCTATCCTCCTATAAACACGTTTTTCCACCTCAAGGACACTTTTGAATTTTCCTGGCCACAGTATATGGTCATTCTTATGTAAATACACATGTATAATGAGTATAAGTTAGAATCCACATATGAGAAAGAACATGTGGTGTTTGCCTTACAGAGTTTGGGATAATGTAGGTAATGTAGCGTTTTCAAGTTACATACATCTTCCTGAGACTTTGATTTTTTTTTCATTTTTTAAAGCTTAATGAATTTCTATTATTCATATGTGTCACATCTAAATAAAAATCTATTGGTCATATGTACCACATTTCTTTATCTACCCATTAGATGAAGGACATGGAGACTGGTTTCATTTCATTGTTATGGTGAATATAACAATGATAAATAGGAATGTGTAATATCTATGCTGCAGAGTATAGTTCTCTTTGAGTGTAATTCCAGCAGTGGTATATTTGAGTCTTACAATAGTTCTACTTTTGTTGTCAGGGTTTCTGTCCTGCCCAGTTCCCACAATGGTTAAGTCCCAAAGAAATAGCACAGTATAAACCGATTGGCCCATTAGCTCAGGCTTCTTATTAATTCTTATAACATATATTAGCTCATTATTCTTGTCTATGTTAGCCACATGGCTTAGTACCTTTTTCAGCAGGGCATTCACATCGTCCTTCTTCTGTGTCTTCCCAGAAGTCTCCTGTTCTCATTGACCTCCCTGTACTTCCTATCTGGTTGTCCCACCTATACTTACTGCCTGGATATTGTCCAATCAGCGTTTATTTAAAATATAATTGACAGAATATAGACAATTGTCCCGCACTATTACCTTTTTGAGGAACACTGATTATTTCCATACTGGCCATGAAAGTTTAAAATCTCATCAACATTGAATAATGGTTTCTCTTTTCCTACATCTTCATTAATGTTTGCTGTCATGTATTTTCTTGATGATATCCATTCTGACGTGAGTAAGATGGCATTTTATTTGGATTTTAATTTTCTTTTTTAAGATTTAAAAACTACTTTTAAATTACATTTTGAGAAGTGCCATACATTTTGCTTGGACCATATCATTCCTTCACCAGCTCCTCTTAGATTGACCTTACCTAGTTCCATACCCATCTAACTTCTTTCCCTTAAACTTAAGCCCATAAATCCAATTGGTGCTTCTTATATATTCTTCAGTGTGTGACTCTACACTGGAAGATGGTTAACCTTCCAAGGGCTACACTCATGAAGAAAACTTTCCTTCTCCTTGCAACTAGCTGGAGAAGTTGCCATTAGCTTCTTTGACAGGGTTGGGATGTGCAACTCCCCTAAAAATTGTCTAATTGAACTTGTGCAGGTCTTTGTGAATACTGTACCTACCACTGTTTGCCTAATGCCCTCTTTTGTTTGGAAAACAGATATTTCTCATAGTCACCTACCATGTCTGGATCATAATTTTTCATCCCATACTCTGCAGTGATTTCTGAGTTTGGGGAAGAAAATATAGGATATAAATGGTTCATTCAGTACTGAGCACTTCACAGTATATCCCAGTCAGAATGGCTAAAAATAAAATGAAATGCAAGATATTCGTCAGTGTTGCTATAGGGTAGGGTCATTTCAGGTTCTTTATCCTCACTGTCCAGGGAACTAAATGGGGACCTCGGCTTGGGCTCCTGGGAGCCACTCTAGGTTCAAGGCTGTTGCCAACCCTAAGGTGGCTCCCTTATCTAAGAATTGTGCTTCCGTGCTCCCTTATCCAACCTTCCTTTATCCCAATCCTCCTTTTTCCCCAAGTTCCCCCCATCCTCCCCTTCTGCCTTAACTCTCCCCATCTCCCCTTACCCCCCCTCCCACCCCACCCCCAAGATCCCAATTTTCTCCCAGGCAATTTTGTCTATTTCCCATAGCCAAGAGGATAACTATGAGTTTTTCCTTTGGTTCCCCTACTTACTTAGCTTCTTTAGGATCACCATTGTAGACTCCGTGACCCTTATTTATGGCTAGAAACCAATTATGAGTGAGTACATCCCATATTCATCTTTTTGGGTCTGGGTTACCTCACTCAGGATAGTGTTTTCTATTTCCATCCATTTGCATGCAAAATTCGAGAAGTCATTGTTTTTTACCGCAGCGTAGTACTCTAATGTGTAGATGTTCCACACTTTCTTCATCCATTCTTCCATTGAAGGGCATCTAGGTTGTTTCCAGGTTCTGGCTATGACAAATAATACTGCTATGAACATAGTTGAACAAATGCTCTTGTCGTTTGCTAGGGCATCTCTTGGGTATATTCCCAGGAGTGGTATTGCTGGGTCCAGGGGTAGGTTGATCCCGAATTTCCTGAGAAACCGAAACACTGCTTTCCAAAGTGGTTGCACAAGTTTGCATTCCCACCAGCAATGGATGAGGGAACCCCTTCCTCCACAACCTCTCCAGCACTGGTTGTTCTTCCAAAGGTCCTGAGTTCAGTTCCCAGCAACCACATGGTGGCTCACAACCATCTATAATGAGATCTGTTGTCCTCTCCTGGTATGCAGGCAGAACAATGTATACACAATAAATAAATAAATCTTTAAAAAAAAGAAAATGTGGTATGTTCACACAATGGGATACATCCTGCTGCTAAAAAATATATAATTTTGAAAATTTCAGGTAAATGGAAGTAACTGGGAACAATTTTTCAGAGTGGGGTATCCCAGATCCTGGATAACAAATATCACTTGTTTCTCTCATTTGTAGACGTTAGCTTTGAACTGCCAGGTGTGTGTCTCTCTTTAAAAATACCCATAGAGGTTAAAAAACACAGTAATTTGAATTTTTGATGTCTAAAAATATTGATTTTTTTTATTTATTGATTGATTTGTTTTTTATTAAAAATTTCTGCCTCCTCCCCACCTCCCTTTTCCCTCCCCCTCCCCCCACTTTCCATCCCCCACTCCCCTCTCCCTCCCTCTCCAGTCCTGAAGAGTAGTCAAGGTTCCCTGCCCTGTGTGAAGTCCAAGGTCCTCCCCCCTTTAAAATGCTAATTAACCCAATTTAAAAATGGGGCACTGAACTGAACATAGAATTCTCAACAGAAGAAGTTCAAATGGCCAAAAGACACTTAAGGTCATGCTCAACCTCCTTAGCAATCAGGGAAATGCAAATCAAAACAACTTTGAGATACCATCTTACACCTGTCAGAATGACTAAAATCAAAAACACCAATGATAGCCTTTGCTGTAGAGGATGTGGAGGAAGGGGCACACTCATTCATTGCTCGTGGGAATGCAGACTTGTGCAACCACTTTGGAAAGCAGTGTTTCGGTTTCTCAGGAAATTTGGGATCAACCTACCCCTGTACCCAGCAATATTGAATACTTTTAGAAGTGATTATCATCCATTTGATTTTACTTTTGTGCACTCTCTGTCCTTCTCAGTACATAATTTTTGAACTCTTTGTTTATTTTCCTGAGTTCTTTGTATAATCTATGTAGTAACCCTCTTGTAGACATATAGTTGGCACATATTTTATCACTTGATTAGCTCCTTCCTTAGCTGCACAGGTTCTGAATGGCATGTGGTACAAATTGTCCGTTATTGTTCTTTTTTCCTGAGCAATGTATTTCTTTTTCAAAACTCTTTATTCGTGCCTGTATCATGAGGGGTTCTATCTAATTTTCCATTAGTAGTTTCAGGACAAGGGCTGGAGAGATGGCTCAGTGATTAAGAGCACTGGCTGCTCTTCCAGAGGTCCTGAGTTCAATTCCCTGCAACCACATGGTGGCTCACAGCCATCTATAATGAGATCTGGTGCCCTCTTCTGATATACAAGCATACATGGTAGGAATGTTGTATACATTGTAGTTTCAGGACACACATTAAGGTTTATTTTCCATTCATTATTAATATTTGTGCAGTTGAGAGATAAGTGTATAACTTCTTCTACATATATTTTTTCCAATATCAGTTAAAGAAAATGTTTTCTCTCCAGTGATTATTTTTGGCTTTTTATAAAAGTTTTTGTGCTCTGTAACTATGTGGAGTTACATATAAATCTTTACACTGTTCCTTTGAAGTGTGTATTTTTTGTGCCTGTACCATAATATTTGTGACTACTATTTTGTGATTTGTTTTAAAGTCAGCTTTCTGCTACTTAAGCCTTTATTCTTTGTTGTTGTTGTCACTGCTCAAAATATTTTTGGCTATCTGAAATCTTTTATGCTTACAAAAGGAAACTGACTGCCTTTTTTCTGTTTAATTATAGAATGACATTGGGATTTCAATGAGATGCATTGAATCTCTGGATTCTTTTGGTTCAATATTAGAATCAATATATTTTTAAAATTATTGGCACTTAAGTATTTTTTCTGACTTCTAATTAGTGACTACACATGTCTTCCAAAACACAGACAAGAGAGAGTGAAAAAATGAAATATAAATTGAATTTCTACAATTTCATAGGTTTTATTTACTTTTGATTTGTATGTATAGGATCTAACGGAGCTGCTTTACCATTGCAATGGATGATTTTCTCTTTCAACTTTGCATGTCCTATTACTCTGATTTTCAGAAAAAAAAATTAGTAGTTGATTAGTTTATTGACATGCCCAAGTCTCTAAAATTTCAATTTGAATGAATGCACAAGGGTATAATTAGTCATAATTTCCATTAGATTTGAATGCACATATGTTGTTAAATACAATTGAGAGTAAAACTATTGAGTGTGGATGAATGTTACATATAAATTCCAGGTTTTAGGATCAGTGTTCTTTTATTTCATTCAGTTTATTCTGAAATACACATTTTAAGTACTTCTAATACCTAAGTCTTAAAACCTACTCTACCATTGAGCCTGTATTTTAAAATATTATCAGTTTCTATTAAGAGGATCTTATGTGTAAATTCTCCCCAAAACTCCACACCAAAAAACCTTCTTGGTGCAATAGAGCAAGTATTTAACCTAGTTTGAATTAGAAGAAACATGATATATATTTTCAAGATGTTCTCTAAAAGAATAACATAGTGTGAGGAGTAGACAGCTTCCCAACTGAAAGACTACAAAGTAGCCCAAGTAGTGCTACACTGATGAATTTGATAAAGCTCTATGGCTTGGACAAAGGCTGGAAAACAAGACATTATAGAAGTTTCCTTGAATAAGGGGTTGTAAAGACAATCCTTGGGTATTTGTCACACGTCATAGGACACTGCATGTATGTTGAGATCCTGATTTGAGACCTTATACCAGAGGCAGATGGGGTGTTCCAGGGCGCTCAAATAAATGAAGAACTAGTAAGTGAAACAGGGGTCTTAGAGATGTGAATAATTTCCATGCAACTTCTTAGTGATGACAGTACATTTGGCTGTTATGATATTCTTTAGCTCTTTTTCATTTCAGGGAAATGAGCAGTGACCAAGAGGTATCATCCAGGAGTTCTGAGGACATGTGGATGTTCCTGTTTCAAAGTATAGGACACAAGGAAGAAACAAAACAACTGCAATGGGGAGCCACGGTGTTTAATCTAGTTTAGAGTCTCCAGAAAAATTAATAATTCTGGAGGCCTGAAAGTTGTGTAAGAAAGAGATAAAAGTAAGAAAGGATCATCAGGATGAGTCTCCATCAGAAATTATTTGCATCAAGCCTATCCATAGTGAGTGGCTATTTTTTTGAGGAAGAACGTGGCAATAATGTCTTTTTGATGCCAAGTGAGAAAAAGACAGAGAAGCCATACTGACCGAAGATTCTGAGTCAGATAACTGCTGATAGTTCTTATTCCTTTTAATTCTTTGGCGTCTGCTCCACTAGAATGCCTTCGTGATGTGTTCCCTCCCTGGCACCTCAGGAAAAGTCTCAGAATAAATAAGTGAGGTACACAGTGTGTGTGTGTGTGTGTGTGTGTGTGTGTGTGTGTGTGTGTGTATCTGTGTGATTGTGTGTTCTCTTCTGTACCTCAGTTTCTGTGTCATCTTGAAGTTCACATGAAATAGCCACAAGGGAATGCAAAATGGCACAATTGTTTGAAGGGATAAAGAAGATGTGTGGATTTACTGTCTATAAATAGGTGGAATTTGTTCAGGTGATGTTTTGCATATAAACATTTTTGGATGTCCATGTCTGACAGATCAAAAATGTTATAAATTGAATACTTATTTAAATTAAATACCTATATCAAAATGAAGACTAACTTGGAGCTACAGAGATGGCCTAAAAGTTTAGAACACTTGTGATTCTGTAAGACCCAAGATTGGTATCTAGTACCTACATCAGGTGGATCACAACAATAGTTACTCCAGCACTAGGTAACCCAATGCTTCTGGATTCTTTTGGGATATTCTGGCACATACACACACACACACACACACACACACACACACACACACACACACACACACACACACACATCAATGAAATGGAAAAATATAAAGAAAATTGAAAATATGAATTAACTAATTCTTTTAGTAAACTTGGTAAGTGTTGGTATTCTTCTTGATACATTCCTGTCATGGTCTGATGAAAGGCAGAGCAGCATTAGTACTTTTTGTTCTGTTTTTCTATTGTACTTATGATTCTTTAATTCAATAGTTAACCTAATTTTAAATATATTTTCTTATTCAATTTATTTAAAATGTAATTCTTAAAGTAACTTATTTACTAAGCAAATGTTAAAAGTTTAAATTTACTGTCTGGATTTATAAGCCCCTGACTCTTCACTAAGTTTTGATTTATAAACAACAGGACAAAAGTACCAGTTGATAGATGTAAAGTCTTCTGCTGAATTTATGTACTACAACTGTAAGTCCTGTTGTAAATCATTGTCTAGGTTAAAAATGTTCCCATTAGTTATTGTTTGGTTGTTGGATTTGAAAACACCGTCTTTCTTTACTCTTAAGCTATGATTTATTTTGTAAAGATATGACACGTTCTGATAATTTGTTAGTGCCAAGTACTGATTCATTAGGTCACTAAAATAAGTTTTAGCATAAATATTAAAGGCTTTGAATTATATACATGAGAATTTTGAATGCTCTATGGCTGAAAATCAATTCTCAGAAGCAAGAGTGAATGTTATATCCAATAGCCTACAAAACAAAACTTGTGGTGCTTGCAGTCAAAGAATGTTTATCTTCTTATTGTATAGTTTCCAACAATTTTCTTCTTTAAGCTTTACCTTCTATACTTCTAGAATTGTTGTTTGGATCTAAGCAGACATGCAATGTATAGGAATTCTTGTGTTTCACCTGGACAGATTGAAATCATTACTCTATACTAAGACTTTTGCCCAACTGGGGAGCTAGCATAGTTCTGCTTTTGTTCTGTTTTCTATCTGTGCTGTTCATAAACTTGGGATGCATTTGAACTTGAATCTCTGCTTTGAAAACCGCCATCATTTGGTGATCAGTCCATCAGTTGCATATTTGTTGTTGTTCTTTTTTTTTTCCAGCCTGAGGAACTTGAGAATTATGTTCATTAGTTTTCTACTCTTTCTCCAGAGAAAATTGCTCCTATATTGGATTAGAGTAAGGAGGGCATGGGGGGCAGGGGTGGGTGTGCGCACACACACACACACACACACACACACACACACACACACACACGAGTGTTTGTGCACAGATTAAGATTACCAGCTCAGAATAATATTACTCTTGAATGCATTATGCATACAAAGAGGAAATGGAATGATTTTCTGTGCAGTATATCAAAATTTGATGTATGTACATGATCACATCATGTACTTCATGTTTGTTTGTTGTTCTCTGATAGCTGTGTGTATTATTGCATGGTTGCATTTACTGCAATGGGGTTATCTTACCAAATTTCCAAGAACTCAGCAGTCTAAAGTGGTCAGTTAAAGACAAAGGTTTTACCTTCTCTTTCTTCTATCTTTATTCATATTATGAACTATCAAGTGGCACACAGTCTTTTTTATATTGCACTATTGACATTGTCCTGAAATTTATAATACTGTAAGATAGTGCTGTGAGAAAAAACTCATGTGAGGTTAATTTACTGTACAACATTTGAGATCAGTTACAATTCACATTTTCATAAATTAGTATTTTTCTTTTATTTTTTGAGATTATAATGTAATTACATTTTCCCCTCCATTTCCCTTTCTCCCTCCAAATCAAACTCTCCCAAATATTCATACTTGATCTCTTTCAAATTCATTACCTTCTTTTGTATTGTTATTCGATACATATATTTATGTGTATGTACATACACATTTATAACCATAAATCTCTATAATGTTATTGGAATGTATTTTTTTTCTGGCTGACCACTAGGTATTATTGCGTTCTTCTCTGGAGAAAACTGTTTATCCCACAACCAATAATGTATATTAATAACATGTCTTAAAAAAAGAAAAAAAGCAGTCATAGTTGTACACTCATATAAACCCTACATTTGAGAGGATGAGTCACAAAAATGTGGAGTTCTGAACTTTCTTAAGCTACAGAGTCCAGTCAAGACCAGCGCAGGCAAATCCTTGAAAATCTGTCTCAATACAAAATAAAGAAAAAAGTTGAGGATGTAAATCACTGGTGAAATACATGCCTAGAATCCTCAAGGTTATTAATTCAACACAGTACAACCAATAAGTAAGTAAACATATATATATATATACATATATATATATGTATACACACACACACACACACACACACACACATATATATATATATATATATATATATATTACTCATATGATTTTTGGAAGGCCTCCTTGGAGTTCATTAGTTCATTATTAAATAAAATCTCAGGAGCAGATTTTGGTACTAAACAATGTTTTATAATTTTAAAACATGATTTTTTTTATTCTCTGGGACATTTCAAGGTAGCTTACTAAAACTCAAAGTCTAAAATTTCAAATAAGCAGTAAAAGATTTTTTGACAGGAATTCCCTCTAAAGATCCTACTAAGTTTTCCTGTTCAGTTACCTTATGAAACACCATCACATCCATTTTCGAAGCTTTGTGCTTTCTCCTTAAATAAAGAAATATTTAGTTAGCAAAAATTCATAGAATGTCTATTTTTTTGTGAGGTACTTTTGTACCTATTGCAAAACCAAGTAACAATGAAAACATAATTCAGCTTCACAGGATTAAAATACAGAAGCAAAATCAAGGCTTCTAAGAAATTTACTAGGTTCATGTATATGTAAGACAAATCTGAATCAAACCTGTAAGAGAGGAAAAATTACTTAAAAATTTCTTTCAGCATTATAACAAATGCTACCTATTATTTTCTTTTGACTTCTCTTTTCTCTTTTCCTTTCTCTTTTCTTCTGTTTTCTTTTCTATACTTTTCTGAAACTCACTGTGTAGTCTAGATTTGCCTTCAACTTCCTGCAATTTCTCTTTCCTCAGTGTTCCAAGTACTAAGTTTAAAAGTGTTAATTGGCATACCTTGTTTAGTACTGGTATTTAAAAAATATAAATACATAAATAAATCCTCAGGTATTTAATGTTATTTGTGACATTTGTTCTACTCACAAAGTATGAAATGTCACAATGCTACTTCATGTAACAGCCAGTAAATATTTGATAGAATTGATAGTTTAAAACACAACCTGATAGAAAAATATAATCATTAAGGGAGAATATGATTGTTATATATTGTCTCATACTAACAAATATGTTTAAGTAATTACTTGTGTGCTCCATTATCATATCAATACTAAACGATCATGGTAAATAACAACATGGCTCACATTAATTTTCTAATTGCAAATATAAGTTTGGTGGAGTCATTATATATCAGGTTTGTGTTTGACAATCAATTTATTTCATAAAAGTATCATTTAGGGGACATAGGAAAGTTCAGCAGTACAGCCAATTTCAGAGTGCTAGTCACTCTGTGACCCCTGAGGAGGTCTGAAACTGATGGCCTCCCCAAGTTAGGAAGTGAGGTCCCAGAGAACAGAGGTTTGCATCAGGGTGGTCTACGCAGGAGAGGCTATAAGCATGGTTATATGATTTCCTCTCCAGAGCGAGCATGGTTATATGATTTCCTCTCCAGAGCTTGGAGCATAAGCATATGCTGTAGGTAAGTTATTCAGGAGTTGTATCTTGGGTTAAGAGCATTGGTCATTCTTCTATAGGACCCTGATTCATTTCTTAGCACCCACAATGTGGTGATGTGGGAGTGATTTCTTATTAATAAAGAAACTGCTTAGGCCCATTTGATAGGACAACCCTTAGGTAGGCACAGAAAACAGAACAGAATGCTGGGAGAAAGAAGTTGAGTCAGGTTAGTCTCCATGGTTCTCCCGCTCCAGACAGACACAGGTTAAGATCTTCCCTGGTAAGCCACCTCATGGGCTACACAGATTATTAAAAATGGGTTAGATCAATATGTAAGAGCTAGCCAATAAGAGGCTAAAACTAATGGGCCAGGCAGTGTTTAAAAGAATACAGTTTCTGCCGGGCGATGGTGGCACACGCCTTTAATCCCAGCCTTTGGGAGGAAGAGGCAGGTGGATCTCTGTGAGTTTGAGACCAGCCTGGTCTACAGAGCTAGTGCCAGGACAGGCTCCAAAGCCACAGAGAAACCCTGTCTCGAAAAACCAAAAAAAAAAAAAAAAAAGAATACAGTTTCTGTGTAATTATTTCAGGTATACAGCTAGCTGGCTGCAGGGAGCTGGGGCAGCAGGCCAAGCGGCCCACCTTTATTACAACAATGTGGCTCACACACTCCTGTGACTCTAGATCCAGGAGAATACATGCAAACAAAACCACACATAAGATAAAGATATCTAAATATTTAAAACCCCACAGGGCAGGGCACCCTGACTGCTCTTTGGACTGGAGAGGGAGGGGGAGAGGAGTGCGGGCAGGGGGAGAAGGGTGAGAGGAGGGGGAGAAGGGTGGGAGGAGGGGGAGGGAAATGGGAGGATGGGAGGAAGCAGAAACTTGTTTTTTTTTCCCTTTTCTCAATAAAAAAAAATATTAACAGCTCACAAAAAGTAGTGCCTTATTAAACAGGCCCTGGTGTTTAATATCATAGTAAACAATATCTGTGGACATTGCAGTGCTTTCTTGTAGCTGAGCTTCCTCTTCTAGCAAAGCTGAAGATTGCCCTTTCTTCCTGATATGACCTGACATGATAGTCCCTCAATGCCTTAATGATGTAGCATTGGATTCACCCTTGGAAGCTTGAGTATGTTCCAGATTTTCTCACTAGTTTACATACCATGACTACTATAGGTTTAATAAATTATAGTGTTTGAGAAAATAATTCAGTTCTACACTGTTGTAAGAGCAATTTTTTAAAGATTTTTTTTATTGAGAAAAAGAAATTTCCGCCTCCTCCCAGCCTCCCACTCCTCCCACCCTCCCCCCACTCCTCTCCCCCTCCCTCTGTAAGAGCAATTTTAAGGACCAGATATTTCTGCAATGATTGATCAATTGAAGTAAAAGAAAATAAGATACATATTTCTAAAACGTGAAAAAAATAGATTTATAATTAGGGTTTTACTTTTGGGCCAATCTTTTAATTAAAGCAACAGTTATAGGTGGGCCTCTAAAGTTGACATTTCTTTAATATCTGATATTATCATTTTAGTTTTATCTATTGAATATTTAATGAGAAATGAGAGCTCTGAATACAAATATGCAAATATAACCATGATAATATTATTACAAAAATGATTGAATAAATTCAATTCATCAGGGATATGAACTCTTTTCTTTTTAAAAGGAAAAAATTGTAGTTAATAAGCTTGCCAAGCAGATATGGAAAATTCATTTTCTGCAAGTCTAAAAAGATAATGGTTATTTTTAATTATTTATTTCACTGTAGCATAGAAAAAATAAATTCAGGGTATCTTATTTAATGAGAATTTAATTCAATGTGTGCAATATTGTGTTTTTTTTCTGCCTTCCACATAAAGTCTTTTTAACTATTGATCAGTGTAAAAAACAGATGCTCTGTTCCTTCCATTATTGTTTACTCAAACCATTACCTACTCAGGCACCCAATGCCTGGCTTGTTGACATCAGACTAATTCAATTCAGGGACATACCACTACTGATGAACAACAAGACCAGCTCATAAACAGATTGATATCTTAATTTGGATAAGATGCTGATAGCACAGGTATGTGCTTAGGTTTCTCTATGTTCTTATCTTAGTTTAACTAGGTGATTTAAATTAATTCACAGAGAAGCATATTTGTGAAATACATGGATGTTTCAGAAATGGCAGAAATGATTAAATTTCTCCAAAATTTCTACATTAAAATCTTAATGTTCAATGTAATACCATCAGGACTTGCGGCTTTGGGGAGGTAACTAGACTAAAAGTTCAGCCTTTGTCATGATAATTAATAAGTATAACAGTAAAAAGTGCCTTACAATAAAAAATTTCCCTTTTTTCCATGGACGATGATACAAGAATATGAAATACTACAATCAAGAAGAGAATGTGAAATACTATAGTCAAGAAGAGACACCTTTCCAAAACTCAACCAGTTTGGCTCCTCCAGAAGCTCAGCCCAGTGCTTAGCTGTGAATCTCTGCATCTGCTTACATCAATTGCTGGATGAAGTTTCTATGAAGACAATTAAGGTAGTCATCAATGTGATTATAGGGGAAGGCCAGTTTAGGCACCCTCTCCAATATTGTTTAGGATCTTAGCTGGGGTCATCCTTGTGAATTCCTGAGAATTTCCCTAGTGCCATGCTTCTCAGTAGTCCTATATTGGCTCCCTCAATAAAGATAACTCTTTCCTTGCTGTGCCTCTCTATCCTTACCCCATCTGAACCATTCCATTATCCCATGTTCTCCTACTCCCTCCCCTTCTGGCCTCTCCCTCCCCTTCCACCTTTCCTTCACCTCCTCACATACACTCCCAATTTTCTCAGGAGATACTGAGTGAGGTAAGCCAGACCCAAGGAACAAACATAGTATGTACTCACTCAGAAATGGATATTAGACATAAAGCAAAGATAACCAGTTTACTGACCACAACCCTAGAGGAGCTAGGTAACAAGGAGAACCCTAAGAGAAACATATATTGCTTCCTTGAAGTTTTCCATTACCTTTCACTCTACCAGACTTTCTCTAAACTCTTCTGAATATATCACTGAATCTTGAGACAAGACTTGAGGTATGATATGTATGGCTGAAGACTTCAAAGTTCATTATTTACTGAACATTGACTTATTGTAGGTTTCTTTATTAATCTCTATTCACTGAAAGAATTTTATCTGATAAGGGTTGAGTGATACACTGACTTATGTGTTTAGTAATATGTCAGGAGGAGTTGTTTTATTGCTAAATCAGAATATTTTGAGGATTCTCCCTAAGGCCTATGATCTATCTTGCCTCATTGGTATTTTAAAGGTCTGGATTCAATAATATGGAATATTTCTTAAATCCAAAAATAAAAAAAATGGCTGATTACTCTCATATTCATACGGCTATTGCCCTAATGGCTATAACTTGCCAGGCAAGTCATTACTATAGCTTACATGGTTCATAGCTGGGGGATATTGATGATTGACTCTGCCTAGCAAGTGCTGAGACTACAGGTATGTACAATGCCTGGCTACAAAAACATTTATTGACTGTGAACTAAGGAAAGAATAAGTCCACTCAGTGTGCTTCATTTTGGAACTGTAAATATTAGCTCCTCTAAACCAGAAGTTTATAGAACCTGCCAGGTGGTTCACCTTATCCTTCTGAGTATGAGTTTGTGGTTTAGAATAAAGCCACTTGGAAAGGAAAAAATACATTTGACCTTTTAACATATCTACCTTTGACAAGGTAATTGGGAATACCTTGATAAGGCCGAAAAGATTACAGTAATTCTAGGTTTCGGTTTCTGGCTCAGCATCACCATAGTAGTATTCTGCAATGAGAACTTCAACCATCTTTTCTTCCTATAATTATTCACAGGAGTATTAAAAATTGCATGTATTAAATTTCTATAAGTATTCCTTTTAAATAATCATAGCAACTATTGATATATCCCCACACATTCTATTTTACAACTTTAGTATATACAGTAAATTTATTATTTCCTTATATAGTAATGGATATGATTGTTTTTCGCTTCTGTCTTTAAATGACAGGGATTTGTGATTGTTCTTCATCTATTTATGTATGGTTTGCTATTTATTAAACTAAATTAAACTAAAAATAAAATAAATATAATTATTTCTCCATATTTTTAACATGAGGATTAGATATTAGCAAAATTTAAATTGTACATTGAGAAGGAGAACAAAAACAGAATAATTTTTTTTAATTGAGAAAAGGAAAAAAAAAGGTTCCCCCTCCTCCCAGCCTCCCATTTCCCTCCTCATCCTCCCACCCTTCTCCCCCTCCCTCCACTCCTCTCCCCCTCCCTCTCCAGTCCAAAGAGCAGTCAGGGTTCCCTGCCCTGTGGAAAGTCCAAGGTGCTCCCCCCCTCCGTCCATGTCTAGGAAAGTGAACATCCAAACTGGCTAGGCTCCCACAAAACCAGCACATTAAGTAGGATCAAAACCCTGTGCCATTGTCCTTGGCTTCTCATCATCCCTCATTGTTCGCCATGTTCAGAGAGTCCGGTTTTATCCCATGCTTTTTCAGTCATAGTCCAGCTGGCCTTAGTGAGCTTCCAATAGATCAGCCCCACTGTCTCAGAGGGAGGGTCCACCCCTCGTGGTCCTGACTTCCTTGCTCATGTTCTCCCTCCTTCTGCTCCTCATTGGGACTTGGGAGCTCAGTCCAGTGCTCCAGTGTGGGTCT
>NW_004949162.1:844707-849449 GCF_000317375.1 Microtus ochrogaster
ATTTGTTCAACTATGTTCATAGCAGTACTATTTGTAATAGCCAGATCCTGGAAACAACCTAGATGTCCTTCAATGGAAGAATGGATGAAGAAAGTGTGGAATATATACAAAAACAGAATTATTATATGTAGAATTTATTTTAAAAAGTATTTTATATTTTAATGTTTTTAAGTTATAAGTAAATTCCACATGCTACATGTTAGAGAACCTCTGCATTATAGATACCAGATAATATTTAGAATGTTTCCAAATCATTCTGTCAAAAATTTCACAACAGTAAAAAACAAAAAACTCAGTAATTCATCTCTCTCTTGTGGTTTTTGGCTTCTCCCCTTTTATATGTCAAAGGCAGCCACAGTGCCTCTACATTTCTTAGAGAGCTTTCATTAATATTTTGTACCTTTCACCATTGGCACTTCATTTTTCTTTTGGGCCTGTTTCCACTTTATAAAGTCACCATGCTATTGGGTTTACTCCCTCATGCAATGCTAATAGTTGTTTCATCTCTTTGTAACCCTTTGGAAATGCCAAGTAATTATTTACAACTCTTCACTCCTGCAGGGCCTTTATAAAGAAATCAACCAGATGGAATAAAGTACATTTAGACAGTTCAATGCAGGGCTAAGAACTGTAGAGAATATCTTAGAGCCTTTATGAACTTAGAATATGCACTACCCATAAAGAAATGGATAACGAAATTAGAAAGAATCCTAAACTTGAAGCCTGTACCTTAAAATGCTATAGCAGAAAGCTGTACAAATAAACATATTCTACATTTATGGAGCACAGTGGTCCATTGGAACATTGTAGAATGTACATATTTTATAATTTAGAAGACAGAGGCAGAGATTCACACTAAGAATATTACACATACATAAAATATGCTTCTATTCTTTGTGAAAGTTGATGTTTGAAATGACAAAATGTTTCAGCGAAAGTACTGTAAATTTTTCCTTTAAAGGGGCAAACACTATATTTTTTGCTTTTTAGCACCAAAATTAAAAAGACTGCATCAAATCTAATCTTTATTGTTGTAACATTAGATAGATACGATAATATATAAATGAACATATGTGGGTGTGCTTCAATATCAGTATGCCTTTGGTGTCATTTGAATATCACAAAAATTTCACATTGCTCAATATTATTATTTTCATTTTGTTCAACTATTTAAGAAAGTAAAAGTAATTCTTACCTTGAGAGCTATAGACTAACAAAGAGTGTAGTGGTTTTTATTTACTGATATTTATTTATTCTTTCTGTGTTTCTTTCTTAATCCCCACATGGTATTTGAATTACATAAGTCTATTGTAGGATAATTATTGAAGACTTAGTGACTTAAACAATCCGTTTAAATTATTATCATGGCATGTTTTTAAGAACAAAAGTTCAAAAACAGTTTATCTTGATTTTCTGCTTGTAGTTTTTCAAGCTGTGCTATAGAGAGATCCCATATATGGTACTGGCAAAAAGAGATAAATGTAGATCCATGAAATAAGCTAAAAGACCAAAACATGCATATACAAAACTATAGTCATCTGATATTTGACAAACGGCCCCCCATCCACAAAAAAAGATACCTTGCAGAAAATAAAACAGCATATTCAACAAATGGTACTGGGAAAACTAGACATAGAGAAACAGAAGAATGAAAGTAGATATGTATTTACCATTCTGAACAAACTTAGCTTCAAATGGATCAAAGTCCTCAATTTGAAACCTGAAATGCTAAAACAGCTAGAAGAAAACATAGCAGAACCATATAAGATATAGGTGTAGGAAATGACAATCTGAACAATTTTATTTGCCTGGGAATGAAAGCCGAAAATGACAAACAGAACCTCATCAAACTGTCTGAAAAGCTAAGGAAACAGTCCATAATGTAAAGGAGGGAACAGCAAGATACAGTCATATACATAGAGAAAAGAAGAAATGGTAGAGGCTCTAATGGGGAGGAAGGAGAAAAGTCAATACAGAAGATAGAAAGAAGTACAAATGCATCAAAGTTGTTTGAGAAAGCTTCAAGACATCATATTATTTTATATTTAAATAAAGTTATACATAATACATTTATGTATACCTAGAAAAAATTCATGGCCCTTTGACTGGCAAGAGTACCTTGAAGAATTGCATCCTAATAAACACTCTAGTAACAGTCAAGAGAAATTTCCTTTTAACTAGTTCGTCAAGGTAGTCCAAATGACACCCAAAACAACATAGGCTAATGCTCTTGTCCTTGTTAATACACTCAGCGATTGAAGATATAGTATACAGAGGGCATAGGACTTAGATTCTTATAACTGCTTCTAAACTGAAAGCCTCCCACCTATAGTCTATCTTTTGTAGTACCAGAAAATATTTTATAAGCTACCAAGGCAAAGAAGCAGCTGATAACCCTATTCAGTTGTAATACCTATGAACCATAATAGTGTCCAACATTAGTGGACAATAGTGGCACTCATATGTCTGGTAACTAACATTTGTCTAATTGTCTAATTGGGCTTAAGACTCGCTCAGTAGAAAAGAAATCATGATTATGCCTGGTATTATAAACATAGCCAACTCTCTAAGGATAGGATGGTCATGGCTCTTAGGAAAGAATCTACTACCAACACGTTTCTAGAAAACATAATTCTTTAACTGCCTTTAAAATCTCATTCTTATACCACA
Source organism: Microtus ochrogaster (assembly GCF_000317375.1). Taxonomy (NCBI): domain Eukaryota; kingdom Metazoa; phylum Chordata; class Mammalia; order Rodentia; family Cricetidae; genus Microtus; species Microtus ochrogaster. The sequence continues at coordinate 847,378 of NW_004949162.1, forward strand.
GGTAACCGTATCTATGATCCTTCATCAAAGAAGCTTTTCTCTACAGCAAAGGTAGACCATTACTCAGAACCACACCTGAAAAAAATACATATCAGTGGATTGTATGTAGTTCAGTCCCAATACATACATATGCAGCACATATTCTGAATTTATGGCTTAGGGAACATCTCAGAAAAGGAGATGGAAAGATGAGAAAATTAGAATACCAGAAATTTTCCCATTAAATAGTCTTTCCTGGAAATGGATGGATAAACAAGACAGGAATAATGGTATTAAAGATAGGATTGCTAACATGGAAGGAAAAAAAATCTCTTGGGGGTCCTATCCAGACAGAAGACTACAAGCTACTAGTTAATGCAGAGAGGGAGAGAAATAACCTTTCTTAGAGATTAGCCTCCCAATTGTCTGTCAAATACAAAGTGCTAATATCTGAAATCATATATACATTGAAATAGCTAATCTTCATCAAATTGACTAAAATCTAAGCAGGTGGACCAACCTAAAAAATTTTTTTCTTGATTTGATTATTTGAAGTCAGCAGATCTATCTTGATCATTTGGGGGGCAAAGATCCAACCTACATCTTCATTTGGCAACCCCAACTAAAGGACACAAAAGGAGGGAGCTTTTGCTTACATGTGTGAAACAAGTGTTCTGTAACTCAGATATATACCCAGGGGCCTAAGGAGTCTTCATTAGAATATAAGTCATAGATCAGGGTTTCTTGAGCTGGTGCTGTAGATACTATTATAGGAAAATAGTGCATGCTTTTTAAAATATTTCTACAATCCCTGGTTGTCACTCTAGATAATTATAGCATTCCCTCCACAAGTTGTAACAGAAACGTCTCTATACATTGCCATTTATGCCCTGGAAGGTGTACAATATTCTGTTGTTGAGACCTATTACTTCAAACTGGATCAAGATTCCAGGGAGTCTGATGCCAGACCATTTATTCCCAACTATTTTAAACACAGTATAAATTGTAAAGTATTTTCCCATTGTATTATATTGCAACTCAATTCCAGGTACATGCCATTTCTTCTAAGATGAGTTCTTAGAGACAGGCTATCTGAAATTGTTTAAGGGCTAGAGCTAGGGTTGGGATTTGGGTTAGGGTTAAAGCAAGGATCTGGCCTGGTCTCATTCAGACACATAAGGTAGAGGCCATTCATGCTATTAGACACCTCTGGTCCTGGTTGTCGGAGTCTCTGGTTAAACTGATAATGTAAGGGTTATTTGGATTATTAGGTATCTCCAGTCCTGGTTGTGTGTGCTTGGAGAGCCTCTGGGTTTCATGGTCACTTATATATTCTACCTCCAGTTCTTTTTGTAGGAACTTAATATGTCCTGGTCCAACAAATAACACAGATCACCAGGATATTAATCTCTTTCAATTCCCAGCTTTCTGGATGGGCAAACAAGTTTTACATATTTTCCATTGGAAAGAAAACCTTGCTTATTTAATATTCCTGCGTTCTCTGCAAAGTGTGTTGGTATCTCCTCCCAACAGAGAAGTACAGATCTTAGGCATCTATAGAAAGGAAGAAAGAAAGGTATGCATTTATTTATTTTTTGACTGAAAAAAACCCTATCATACTAGTGGAAGTATAGGACCAAGAAACCTAAATCATATATATATATACATACATATATATATGTATGTATATATATATATTTACTTAAAAATTTATACCTCACCCCCTCCTCCTATTTCCCTCCCCCTCCCCCTTCCCCTCCCCCCATCCCCTTCCCCTTCCCTCTCCAGTCCAAAGAGCAGTCAGGGTTATCTTAAGGATGAAGTTTGTAAAAATGCCCATTGACACTTATGGAGCAGTTGGAAAGAGGAATGAGTCAGCTAAGGTAAATATGGCTCAGCACTTAGTAAATGTCTAGGAATATTCTATGAGGATGCTTTTAATATAAATTAACAAGAGTTAATAGTATAGCTCACAAATGAACAGAATTAAGATGAAGGGCAATAGAAAAATAAGATAATGAATGAAACTGAAGGCAGTCGTTTTTTTTCTTTTTTTTTTTTATTAAGAAAAGGAAAAAAAAAAACAAGTTTCC
>NW_004949162.1:851084-855568 GCF_000317375.1 Microtus ochrogaster
GTGACAGTGTCCTTTGCTTTACAGAAGCTTCTCGGTTTTAGTAGGTCCCATTTATTCAATGTTGCCCTTAAAGTCTGTGCTATTGGGGTTACACATAGGAAGCTGTCTCCTGTGCCCATCTATTGTAGGGTACTTCCCACTTTCTCTTCTATTAGGTTCAATATGTTCTGACTGATAGTGAGGTCTTTAATCCATTTGGACTTGAGTTTTTTAAGGAAAACAATTTCCTTTAGTTCTAGAGAAGAGCAAGTGCAATATCAAGGACTGATGATCTGGAGAGGAATATCTTGTTGTGTTACAGTAGGATGGATGGCATTATATGCCAAGAGAAATCTTGCATGTTGGGTTATTTCTTCCTCTTATAAAGTTACCAATTCCAGTTAAGGGCCTACTCTAATGATATCATATTATCATAATTCCCCTCAAAAGGTCACAGGTCCTCATCTCATCAAAACATGGATTTTAGTATTGTATTTCCAAAATATGAACTTTAAAGGAAGCAATAATGCTTTCCTTTTAAATAAATTTCATGTTAGTTTGTGTACATGTTCACATGAGTATGGGTATACATATGCCATGGTCTATGTGGGAATCAGAGGACAAACTCAGTTGTTGGGCCACTCCTTTCACCTTGTTCAATACCCCATTTCTTGTTTTGCCATTGTCTAAGTCATGTTTGGTGCTCTGCATTTCTGGAGCTTTTCCTGTTTTATGAATTCAGTTACTCACACTTAAGTGGCAAGTACTTCACTCATTGAATCATCTCCTTAGTATTATTGCACAAATTTATTTATTGTTTCATCAATGTCCTAAAAGGTATACTTAGTTCTCCCCATCCAACCTTTATTATCTTAAAGAGAATAGTTTTAAAGGATTCGTAATTTCTAAAGAATAATAGAGATTTTTTAGTTTAGTGTTCTTATTAGCTGCATTCCTGCCTCTCTCTCTCACTATATACATATATATTTTTTTCTCTTTTTTCAGGAACCTACATTTTTATTGTCTTAAAATTCATTTATTTCATTTAATAATTATATTTTATTCATAACCTTGATGTCATTATAAGATGTAAACTGAAATCAGTTGTCTTCCCCTCTCTACATTCTAATTACTCTAATTCAATGTCATCAATGTTTAGAATTTAGTATTTTCTTTTATCCTGTTTCCTTTATTTTGCAGAGGTACATAAACATACCTTTAAATAAATGGCTAAAGTATAAAACAGATTTTTATGTAATTTGAATAACATGAAATAGGGAATATTTATGCATTATTAATTATGATGTAAATTAGTCCATTTGTGAAAAATAAAAACAAAAATCACCCTAAAAAATCAAAGATGAGTATTGCTATATCACCTTGGAAAGCTACTTTTTGAGTATTGAAACAAATAAAATCGGTATATTGAAATGTCTTTACTCCTCATGTTTAACCTTACATTACTCATAACTTGACTTCAAAGTTTTCTTTACTATTTATTAATAAAGAAAATCAGCATGCATAAGTAAAAGAATGTTGGCCATCCTTTAAAAGTAGGGCATCACAACAACAGTAAGGACATCAGTGGACATTTTGGAAAATACAGAAAAATGGTGAGTTTCTCATGTATATGTGGATTCCAAAACAACCAAATCAAGCAGCAGAACACAAAGAGGCTTTTCTTGAAGTGTACACATAAGGGGGAGAGATGGCCATCAGAATCTCAATTATATAAAAGATATGTTCTCTTTTATAACATTGTTAATGCAATAAATAATAATTTGCTCTAACACTTTAGTCACTAAAATTATAAATTCACAAAAATTGTTGAGATAGTGGTTATTGCTATGGTTTATATATTATTTTGATATGTCTTCTAAGGGTTCACACATGGGCAGAATGGTGCTTTGCCTAAGTGTTGAGAAGTGGTGGAAAATATTTAAAAAGGGTAATATAGTGTGGTAGTGCACACCTAAAATTTCAGTGCTAAGAGCTGGTTCATTGTAAAGATAAACAAAATGGACAAGCCCCTAGACACCTTAACAAGGAGAAAAAGAAAAGAAAAAAGACCATATTGATAAACTTAGAGACTAAGAAGAAGACATCACAAAGGATATCAAAGAAATCCAGAAACCCATAGGGTATACTTTAAAAACATATGGCCCGCTAATTGAGAAAATTTTTGTGAAATAAATATATTTCTAGATATACATGGTCCACCAAAGTTAAGTCAAAATGAGACCAAAAACTTTAACATGCCTACAAAAAGGGTAATGATTAAAAAAATTAAGACAATTCACAGCAGAATTCTCTTAGATCTTTCAGGAACTGAAATCTTTGCTTTTCAAGCTATTGCATAAAGTAAAATCAAATAGAAACCATGCTTCCAAGCTCCTTTTATGAAGCTCATGTTACTCTGATACTAAAACCACATAAACACACAATACAAGTTGTATACCCAAAGGTGACTCTATTGGGCTCCAATGGAAACTTCCAATTCAATAAATTTTCAGCGTAAAAACAATAATATTTTTTAGCATTATCATCTACCCAGGCTCTGCTTTTGAATAGGCATATGATCTGAGTCAAATCATCTAACTTCTTTAGACTTTGGTTCTTCATGTATAAATTGAAGGAAACAAAAAGGCAATTTGTAAAGATTTTTTGTTTATTTTAAATTAGAAAAATATGTCCCTTGAATAACAATGTGGATAGAATTTTTAATTGCTTATTTATTTGCTTAATTATTTATTGTTATTTATCTAATTAATCTTTCTGAGCCTGATCACTGTTTTCTCTTCTGTCTTTCTCTCTTCTCACTCTTTTCCACCAAAGTCTTGTCCCCCACCCCATTCACTTCTGCTTTCTCGTCAGAAAAGTATAGGCCTTTCATGTATATCAGACAGCCAGGGCATATCAAGTTGCATTAAGGCAAGGTACTTTCTTTCCTAAATAGGATGGATGAAGCAACCCAGTAGGAGGAATAGATCCCCCCAAACCAGCAAAAGAGTCAGAAACAGTCTCTGCTCCCACTGAAGTCTCACAAGAAGAACAAACTGTACAACTGTAACCTATACTTAGAGATCCTACGTCAGTCCCTTGCAGGCTCGCTGGTGGTCAGCTCAGTCTCTGTGAGTCCCTACAAGCCCAGGCTTATTGATTCTGTGGGTTTTCTTGTGGTGTCCTTTGCTGTTCTGCTTTGGCTCTTGTATTTTTTCCTCCCCATCTTTCACAGGATTCTCCAATGTCTGCCTATTGTTCAGCTATGGGTATGTGCATCTATTTCCATCAGTTTCTGAGGGAAACATCTCTGATGGCAGTTGGGCTAGGCAATGATCTATGATTATAGTAGAATATCATGAGGACTCATTACATTGACTTTTTTTCTTTTTTGCATGTCATGTTTTTTAGTTAATCTCATATCCAGCCACATCATTGAAAGTATTTGTCAGCTCTGGGTGTTGCCTGGCAAAATTTTTGAGGTTGTTTCTGTATACTATCCTGTCATCTGCAAATACTAATATTTAGCTTTTTCTTTTCCTAATTGTATCCCCTTGATCTCCTTTAATTGTTTTATTGCTATAACTAAAACCTCAAGTACTATATTGAATAGATATGGAGAGAGTGGGCATTTTTTCTTTTGCTTGGTTTTAGTGAAATTACATTAAGTTTCTCACCATTTAATTTTATGTTGACTATTGGCTTGCTGTATATTTCATGTATTATGTTTAGGTATATTCCTTGTATCCCTGTTCTCAAAGAGATATTGGATTTTACCAAAGGTTTTTTTCAGCATGGAATGAGATGATCATATAAGTTATTTTTTTCCCTTTCTGGTTGTTTATATGGTGCATTACTTTGACAATTTAAGTATATTCAACCATCTATGCACTTATGGAATAAAGAATACTTCATTATGACGGATGATCTTTAGACATGTTCTTACTTGAAGTTTGTGTGTATTTTATTATTTTCGTATCAAGGTTCATAAGAAAAATTGATCTGTAATTCTCCTTCTTTATTAAGTCTTTGTGTGGTTTGGGTATAAGGGTAACTTGGGCCTCATAAAATGAATTTTACAATATATTTTCTGTTTCAATTTTGTGAAATGATTTTTTTTAGTATTTATTTATTATGTATACAGTATTCTTTCTGCCAGAAGAGGGCACCAGACCTCATTACAGAATGTTGTGAGCCACCATGTGGTTGCTGGGAATTGAACTCAGGACCTTTGGAAGAGCAGGCAATGCCCTTTATAACTGAGCAATCTCTCCAGCCCCTGAAATAATTTCAAGAGTATTGATATTAACTCTTCTTTGAAAATTTGATAGACTTATGCATTAAAACCATCTTGCCTGTGGCTTTAGTTTGTTGTTGTTGGGAGACTTTTAATGACTGTTGTTTCTTTGGAGGGTATAAGTCTATTCCCACTGTTTATCTGATCTTTATTTAACTTTCTTTTTTTTGTTTTGTTTTGTTTTATACCATCTGTTTTTTTTTTATTT
>NW_004949162.1:861720-866331 GCF_000317375.1 Microtus ochrogaster
TCCTGCAGAAAGAGCTGGGGGAGGGGGGTTTGTGCTCTCTTCCGGGACACTCTACCCCTGGATAGCACACACTCACCCGTCCAGATGGGATTCCTCAGCAACTAAACAGGGCCGCCCGGTAGCCCAGTGATCTGGTGACAAAGGTATGAAAGGAGCAAGGGGGGGCGGTATCCAGAAGAGCACAGGAAGCCTGTCGCAGGAGCTGAAGGTGCCTGGGCTCCCTTACAGGGGACCCTGAGGCCTCTTTATTTAACTTTCGTACACTGTATCTATTAAGAAAATTGTTCATTTCTTTTAGATTTTCCAATTTTGTGGAGTATATGTTTTTGACCTATGACTTAATAATTCTATGGATTTCCTTGGTTTCTCTTGTTAAACCCCAATTCTGTTGATTTGAAATTTTTCACTCTAATTTTTAGTTAGTTTGAATAAGGCTTTGTCTATCTTGTAAACTTTCTCAAAGCAGGTACCTCTTTGTTTCATTGATACTTTGTATTGTATATTGTTCTCTTTGTTTCTATTTTATTGATTTCAAACCTTTACTACATTGTTTTCTGCCTTGTAGAGCCCAGAAACTGTGAGCCTCTTTCCACAGAGAATTTTAGCTTGTTCAATGTTGTTGACAATGAGGACGGGTACATACCATGATTTAGGGTGTGGTTGCTTTGTGTTTTGGACATTAAGATGGCCCATACAGGTAAATCCACTCCACCTTGACCAAGATAAGAGAACTTAAGCATCCTTCTGTTCTTTATTTTCAATTAAGAAGTTTGACCTAGGGAGTGGCTGACATCAGGATACTTGGTTTATGTGGCCTCATTGTCTAAACAACAGAATGCTTTTCTCAAGAATTAATGACTTGATGAATCAAGTAACTGTTCTAATTGTCCTTTGTATCATCTTAAAACAGTCTTTTGCCTTCTTCCCATTTTTGTATGAGGGGGTATAATAAACACAGGTGAATTGATCATTCAGTTTTCACTGAGTTGCCATCCTATTAATATCCTACATCTTAGTGATTCTTTCTTACCTCTGTTCCTCCTACTTAACATTTTTTCCTAATTCTCCTGCCTCTGGGAAGTAGTATATTTGTTGAAGGTGGACTCTGACACTACCTTCTACTCCTCCAGGGTGATTTTGCTTCTTTTTGTTCTAGAGCTTTCAGATGTGCTGTTAAATCACTAGTATAAAAGCTATTTTCTTAATGAAGTTATTTAGTGCTATAAACTTTCCTTTTGTTACCGTTTTCATATGTTCCATATCTTTAGGTGAAAGACCCCTGGATTGGGGAGACTCTCACTTGAATCTCGAGATAACATGACCCCGCAGGAACTCACGAGAGACCATCCTTGCTGTAATCATTCGAGGTTTATTGATAGGACAGGAGCCAGTGCGCTGGTACCGAAATTCATGTCCCATGCAGGGATAGAGAGTTTGACCCCGACTAGCTGGGAGAGGAGGTATTTAGGGGAAGAAACCAGAACCCAAAGTGTGTAGGGAGGGAGTCGTTGAAAAATTCTGAAAATATCAGTGATCATTGGAAAATTCCGAAAATACCAGTAATAATCACAAGGGGTTTAACTTCCCGTTTCTCAAGATTATTCTCAAGATTATAATCTAACTTCATGGTCAGCTAGTTCCTGGAACAGAATCACTGAACTAGCTAACCTAGATTTTTGGTTCTTCTCTCCATGCTAGAATTTTGGCTCCATTTTTTCTGCTAGAGGGGTCTGGATTTATCTGGGTCTTTCACAGGTATGTTGTACACTTATTTTCATTTAATTATATGAACTCTTTAATTTTTATTTATTTATTTCTTGACTAAATGGTTATTCAGTAGATATTTGTTTTGTTGGATTTTATTTTACTCTGGTTCCATGTTGCCCAAAATGTTGTTTGCTTTCACTCTTTTTTCTTGTGTGTGTGTGTGTGGGGGGGTGGGTTTGACCATCCAACTAAATCACACATGGAGAGATCTATTTTTACTTATAAATGCCAAGCCTTAGCTTGCTTTGTTTCTAGCCTGCGCTTTTTAACTTAAATTATCCCAACTACCTTTTTCTCTGTGCCTTTTCCTTTTCTTACTTCTGTATATCTTACTTTCACAATTTCGCCATAGTTGGTTGGGTGGCTGGGTGGCTTGGTGGCTAGGTGGCTGGGTGGCTAGGTGGCTGGGTGGCTGGATGGCTAGCCCCTTACACCCTGCTTTTCTTGTTCTCCTCTGTCCCCTTTTTCTTCCCAGATTTCTCTGCCTATTTATATTCTCCTGACTTGATATTACCTAGTCAGCTCTTTATTAGATCATCAGGTATTTCAGATAGGCAAAGAATCAGAGCTGAGTGAAATTTCAACATAAACAAAAGCAACACACCTTAAAATAATATTCTACAACAGCTTTGTTCAATTTTCATGAGTTTTTAGGCGTTGTGTTGTTTCTGCTGCTATTGAAGTCCATCTTTAATCTATGGAGGACTCATAAGGTACAGTGGGTTATTTCAATTTTCTTGTATCTGTTGAGACTTGGTTTGTGAACAAGAATATGTTTAATTTTGGAGAATGTTACCTGAAATTCTGAGAAGGTATATTCTTTAGTCATCAGAGAAATGGAAATCAAAACAACTCTGAGATTACATCTTATACCTCTAAGAATGTCCAATATCAGAAACACTAATGACGACTTATATTGGAGAGGTTGTGGTGAAAAGGGGACACTTCTGATTGCTGGTGGGAATGCAAGCTGGTACAGCCCCTTTGGATGTCAGTGTGGCGATTTCTCAGAAAGATAGGAAACAACCTTCCTGGAGACCCAGTAATATCACTTTTAGGTATACATCCAAAGGATGCTCAATCATGCCACAAGGACATGTGCTTAACTATGTTCATAGCAACATTGTCATATTATTTTATGCTTAGATCCATTTGATTCATGACATCTATTAGCTGCATTATTTCTCTTTTTATTTTTGTCTGGTTGACCTGTTCAATGGTGAGAATTGTATACTGAAGACTCCAACATTGATATTGAGGGATATTAATGAACAATGATTCTTAATTCCTGTTATTTTTGGCGGGAGTTTGATGGAGGAAGGTCATTGGTTAATTAAATAAAGAAGCTGCTTGCCTTGATAGGTTAAAACATAGGTGGGAGGAGTAAACAGAAAAGAATGCTGGGAGGAAGAGGAAGTGAGGTCAGACTTGACAGCTCTCCTCTCAGGAGCAGATGCTCCAGAGAGACGCCATGCTCCCCTCGCCTGGCTAGACGCATGCAAAGAAGCTCCGAACCAGGATGGACGTAGGCTAGAATCTTCCCGGTAAGACCGGTGTACACAGTTTATTAGAGATGGGTTGATTGGGATATCAGAATTAGCCTAGAAGAGGCTAGATAGAAATGGGCCAAGCAGTGATTAAAAGAATACAGTTTCTGTGTAATTATTTTGGGGCATAAGCTAGCCAAGCGGCTGAGGTGCTGGGGACTCAGCCCCGCTGCTCCTATTTCAACAGGAGTTTTAGTGTGTGTGTGTGTGTGTGTGTGTGTGTGTGTGTGTGTGTGTGTTACTTCTTAGAGTTTTGCTGGTGTGAGGTTATTTATTGCCTGTGTTTTAATGGGTGGAATTAACCTTCTTGTGTTGGAGATTTTATTTAGTATCTTCTGTAGGGCTGCATTTGTGTGTAGATATTGCTTAAACTTGACTTTATAATGAAATATTTTGATTTCTTCATCTATGGTGATTGAATGATTTAACATGTGTAGTATTCTGGGTTGGCATCCGTGGTCTCTTAGAGTATGCAAGACATCATTCCAGGGCCTTCTGACTTTCAGAGCATCCCCTGAGAAATTAGATGTAATTCTAATAGATCTTGTTTTATATGTTACTTGGCTTTCTATTTTACAAATTTTTAAATTCTTCCTTTCTGGGTATGTTTGTTGTTTGGATTAATTTGTGGTATTCAGGGGACTTTTTTTCTGGTCCAATCTATTTGATGTTCTAAAGCTTCTTGTAGCTTTATACGAACGTCCTTCCTTTACATTTAGGTGAATATTCTTTTGTGATTTTGTTGAATATATTTTACGGTCCTTTTAGCTTGAATTTTTCTCCTCCTTCTATTCTTATTATTCTTAGGTTTGGTCTTTTCATAGTGTCCCCTATTTCCTAGATTTTTATGTTAGGAATACTTAAGAATTAACCTTTGTTTAGACTGACTGATGAATTTATTTCTTCTATTATATCTTAAGTACCCATAATTCTCTCTTCCATCTATTATATACTGTTGATCATACTTGCATTTTTTTCTGTTCATTTACCCAGATTTCACATTTCCAGAATCCCCTCCATGTGTGTATGTGGTGGGGGGGAGTGTTTATGACTTCTATGTTGAAATAAGAGCGGCGGAGCTACATCCCCAGCACCCAGCCGCCTGCATGGCTAGCTTTATACCCGAAATAATTACATGGAAACTGTATGCTTTTAAACACTGCCTGGCCCCATTAGTTCCAGCCTCTTATTGGCTAGCTCTTGCATATTAATCTAACCCATTTCTATTAATCTTTGTAGCCCACGAGCTGGCTTACCAGGAAAGATCTTAACCTGCGTCTGTCTGGAGTGGGACAAT
>NW_004949162.1:867203-877235 GCF_000317375.1 Microtus ochrogaster
AACATGACTACAAACTTGACTATTATTTGTGATTATCCATCAATAACCTATACTTCCTAATTATACATTACATTTTAAAAATGAACTACACAATCACAATACCTTAATCAAGAGCAGAAATACATATACATATAGCAAAATTGACCCAATGCAAATTATTAATACCTATATCATTTCCCCCTTTAAATGTAAAAGAACATTTATAAACAATATTTTGGGAACATGGGCGCAGTTTTTCCTCTCCAAACTGCTTTCTGCTGAATGGGGGCATCGTTAATTAGGTCTTTTATGGTATAACCTGTGTGCTAGTTTTATCTCAGTTGGCAGTTGAGCAAAGTAATTTTTTGAGGATGTTTACAGCAACTTTTTGGGAGGTCATGGTCTATCATACCAAATTGGGATAGATGCAATCCATAGGGTCTGGTCCTCTGTGAAAACAAAAGAAGACCCTTTTCAAAGCATCATATCCTTAGACCCAAATTTTGAAATCGTAATACCCTTATATCCATTGTGGTTTAGCTTGGTAGCCCATGTAATGAAATGTCTCTCTGTACTTAGCTCCTTTACAGTCAAAAATCTTAAAGAAAACACAATGTACATAATTTAGACTCTCTGTGAACTTTTTATTTTTATGTGGCTTATTTTTACTTTATTTTTCTTAATCTATAACTATCTGTACTCTGTCTCTTTAAAGACTTTACCTTTTTTTTTAAACCATTAACTTTATTTTCTATATTCTTTTTTTTCTCTCAAGCCTACGTATATTTATCCAACAGTGTGTTCTTTTATGTCTGAATTTGTTTTATTGTGAATTTGTAAGATTTTTTTATTATCCCGGAGCATCTTTTAAAATGTTAAGCAGTTCTTAAAAACTTAAGTTGCACCATGTACAGGTAATATGGTACTGCCTATGTTCTGTCCAGTCTAAATTTTAACTGTACTGTTATCACAGTAATTATGGTAGTTCCTGCCTGAGACCAGCACAGTTCATCATGGCTGAGCCGAGCAGCTCCTGCCTCAGAGCAATTTGGTACCCCTGAGCCACAGAGTTCCAGGCACACAGCAAGTCCACATTGGCGCCGCAGTCAGCAGTTTAACTCTGAGACTGAGCGTGCAGCACAGAAACTCTTTTCATCCAAGTTACAGCAAAATCAGACACACAGAGCATTGCACAGTCTGAAAGCAAATCTCTGTATGTCGGCAGGAATCCACCATGCTCTTCCACCTGCCTAAGCCTGATTCTGCCATCTGCCCAGGTGCAGGCGGGGAGCGCTGAGCCATTGACACCATCTCAGAGAATTTTCCTTGTGATCCCAAGTGGGAACACAAACATCCAGTCCCATAAAAGCCATTGAAATGGTTTAAAGCCAGAGTTTGCATTGGCGGCACAGTCCCAAGAAGCTGCGCTTTAAAATGACACAGCGTTTTTTCTGCTGCTGCTGCCGAATCAGGAAATCTCTCTACAGCACGCCACCAACAAACAGCAAAAATCTGTATTAAACTCTCTCTCCCTTATTTTTAAGCCTTTTCAGGTTTTTAAGTGGATTTAGCCCCATGTTGAGGGCCAGTCTGTTGAAATAAGAGCGGCGGAGCTGCATCCCCAGCACCCAGCCGCCTGCACGGCTAGCTTTATACCCGAAATAATTACATGGAAACTGTATGCTTTTAAACACTGCCTGGCCCCATTAGTTCCAGCCTCTTATTGGCTAGCTCTTGCATATTAATCTAACCCATTTCTATTAATCTTTGTAGCCCACGAGCTGGCTTACCAGGAAAGATCTTAACCTGCGTCTGTCTGGAGTGGGACAATCATGGCGACTCCCTGACTCAGCTTCTTTCTCCCAGCCCTCTGTTCTGTTTACTCCACCCATTTAAGGGTTGGCCTATCAAGGGGCCTAGGCAGTTTCTTTATTAATAAGAAATCACTCCCACATCACTTCTATTTGTATTTTCCAGTCTTGAACCCTTTCCTTCATCTCTTTTATTTTCAAGATTTCTTGACATTCTGTAAGGGATTTATTGATTCCCTCCACTTTTTGGTTTATCTTTTCCTCAATTTCTTTCCTTTTAAAAAACATATTTTTCTTTTTTAAAATTCTTCTTATTTTAATTATGTGCATGTAGAGAGAGTACATGTACAAGTATACAGGTGCCCACAAAGTCAGAGGTGTGAAAGCCTCCTGCAGCTTTGGTTAAGGACTGATATGAGCTGCCTGATGTGGGTACTGGGTATCAAACTCAGGTCTTCAGGAAGAGCAGTATGTGCTCTTAACCACTTAGTCATATCTGCAGCCCCATTTTCCTCAATTTCTTTAAGAAATTTTCTATTTCTTCTTTAAGGACCATGATCATCTTCATACAGTTTGTTTTAAAGTCATTTTCTTGTGCTTCAGCTGCGTTGTACTGTTCAGATCTTGTCATAGGATTGCTGGTTGCTAGCAGTGCTATATTGACCTTTGAGTTATTAATTTTGATCTTACACTACAGTTAATGCATCTGAGTTTGGAATGACTACAGTTCCATGTGTTGATTTATGAGTTTCTCTTTGTTAGATGTGTGTGTGTTTTGTTTCTTGATTTCTGTTTCCTCTCTGGCCTTCTGGCCTAAGTGGCCAGGGATTCTGGTAACTAGAAAGCCTTCAGGTCCAGTAGGGTGTCTCAACTTGGAATTTTTAGATCTAGGGATGTAGAAGGAGCTGCAGGCAGGCCTGCTTTTCGTCCCACCCAGATCCCGCATGGCTAGCTTATGCCCCAAAATAATTACACAGAAACGGTTTTCTTTTAAACACTGCTTGGCCCATTAGTTCTATCCTCTTAATGGCTAATTCTCACATCTTGCCTAACCCATATTTAGTAATCTGTGTTGCACCAGTCTCACCGGATTTAGCATGTCTGACCTGGCTGCTTGCTTCATTGCGTCTGCCATGGAGAGGAGCAACATGGCATCTGAGCTCACTTCCTCTTCCTCCCAGCATTCTGTTCTGTTTACTCCACCCACCTATGTTCTAACCTATCAGGCCAAGCAGTTTCTTTATTAATTAGCCAGTGAAACAACAGATTGATATGACACTCCCACATCATAGGGACCCAAGCATCTCAGCTCCATTTCAGGGCCCACACCTCTGTCAGTTTTATGGGAGGCCAGATCAGATTCAGTGACCCGAGGTAAGACATAGTCACCATCTGGCTCCCAGACCTCAAAGACTTGTGTTTTGCATAAAACAGAGGCTGCACCTTCTTCTAGCCTATCAGGAACTTCAGTCTTGACACCTAGTATAAGCCTCACCTGCTCCCCATGTCCCTTCCAAAATCCGTACTAAATGGGAGACTTACTCTCTCAAGTTCAGCTGCCAGCATGAGATGCAGACTCTGTTCCCTATTGACCACAGCTTCTGTGTTAGGAAACACTTCCCAGAAGATTTTGATTATTTCAGCTAAACTAAGGTTTATCTTTAGTGCTTCTGGCCTCTTATAATTCTTTGGCTCCAGCTTATCAGAACCACATATTCTTGACTTGAAATATCACAAAAATAACACTAATAGAGTCTTTGCATATTTCACATAATAAACAGTCCAGATAGAGTATTTGTCTTAATCTGAAACTTCAGAAACACATGGCTCCTTCATTTGCAGTACTTCCAGCATTGTTTCCTAAGTTCCCACAAGAGCTCATTAAGCTCTTCACCCTCAATGGCTTTTTGATCCCAAAGTTGAAAAATCCTTCACACAAAGAATTTTTTTAATCACAAAGTTCCAGAATCCTCCCAAAATCATCCTCTCAGCACAGAGGTCACCACAGTGTCCTGACATCAAGCTTTTCCCCTAATCATTGTTTCTGTTGGTGTAATAAACACAGTGAGCAAAATGAACTCAGTATAGAAAAGCTTTGTTTTACTTATATATCCATATACAGGTTATCACTTAAGGAAATCAGAACAGGAACTAAAGCATGACAGGGAACTAGGGGAAGTAACTGATGCAGAGAAAAGGGAGGAGTACTTCTTAACTGTACTTTTTCTCATGGACGTGTCAGTTTGCTATCTTATAGTACATAGTTACTACCAGTGCAGGAGTACACCACCCACAGTGAGCTGGGCCCTGGCAGGAATACTCCTTCCCTTTGGAAATAAAACTTCAAGGCCAACAGAACTTAAAGTTGCAGAACTGGAAGCAAACTTTTTCCTGGTGGGCCACTAGTAGAGATAGTGAGTGGAGTCATCTCCTTTCCCACCCCTTGATTACTGGACTAATAGATCCTGGTTATGAAAGAAACCACATTAGATATTGGACATTGATTCAAAGCATATACTACCTTCTGGATAGCCCTGACCCAGCTCTTTATTCTGCTGTCACATATATGACATTGTAACTCTGTCTTCAAAAGGCCAATCCATTGCTCTATCAGGCCAGGTGCTTTAGTATGGTGTGTCACATGGTAAAAAGAGTGGGTTCAATGTTTGTGGCACCAGTTTCACCTCTCTCTCTTGGTCGTTGAAAGGGCTAAGTACACTAAATTATCCTTGATTTTAGAATATATATCTCTGCAAGAACTATACCATTCAACATCTAAAAAAAATATCACTGAAAGGAGGCTCTTGAATTCAAGTTGCATTTATTTTCTATCCTTTGATATGCACGTGTGTTACAAATAAGTTCAAAGTAGTTTCCACCCCCAGCTCCTTTAGTTCAATCAGCATAATATCATCCATGTAGTAGACCAGTGAGATACTCTGTGAAATAGACAAATGATTAAGATCCCTTTGAAATAACTTGACACAGGGATGGAGATTTTGGGTATCCTTACAATAAAACTGTAAAAGTATTAATGGCCTTGCCAATTCAAAGGAAGTTGCTTTTGGTGGTCCTTTTGGACAGATACTGAGAAAAAGACAGTTGATAGACCAACAGCTGTGCACACTGTACTGGTAAATTTGGTAATCTGTTCAAGTAAGGGCACCACAACTGTTACAGCTGCTGCAGCCATTGCTTTATTACATTTTTGATAGTTAACTGTCATTCTCAACAGTCCTTCTGTCTTCTCCCTTAGCCAGATAAAAGAGATAAGAGGAAATGTAGTGAGGACCACCATCCCTGTATGTTTCAAGTCCTTGATGGTGGCACAAATTTCTGTATTTCCTCCTGGGATGTGTAATTAGTTTTTGTTCACTATTTTCCCTGGTAGAGGCAACTTCAATGACTTCAATTTGGTATTTTTAGTTATAATTATTCTTACACCACAGATCAGGGTACCAAGATGAAAATTCTGCCAACTTTAATCTATCCCTATTATAATTCTGGACTGGGGAAATAACCACAGAATTAGTTAGGGGATCCACTGGACCTACTGTGAGTTGGACTTCATTGAAAATTCCAGTAATCCCTTGATCTCCATAAGCCCCTACAATAACCAGAGAGCCAAAATGCTTCTTAGGGTCTCCAGTCTCCTGGCATCAGTGTCAATTTAGAACCAGTATCGTACAGACTCTGGAAAATTGATTGTTTTTTTTTACTTCCTGTGTATAGTTACCCTTGTAAAAGTAGGTAGTTACTTTAAAAAATGGAGGGAGAAAGACTAACAGCAAAACTCCACGTATTTTAGTCCTTTCTCAGGGGAACATGGTCTTCCTTTCATACAAGGGATTCTGGGACTACAAACTAACTCAAGTCTGAAAATTGGTCCAATGTTTTTCTTTCATTTGTTTGAGTATTTTCCCATTTACAGAGACCAAACAACGTGTAGTAGCTTTCTTATTTATTTTATGCTTGGAAACATCATGACTAATTAGCCAGTACCCAGAGTCCATATGAGTCATGCCACTTTAAAATTCACATTGCCTGTGCTGACTATTACAGGTCAGGCCACTGTGTCCATGTGCCTATGCTGTCCATTGTGATAACTAAAATCACCTTGCCTTTGACAATGCAATGCTGTCATTTGGCTCCTGTTACTCCAGGGTCCAATTAAACCCATCACAATTAATTCATCCAACCAAACAGCAACATTTCAAACCTTAAGGTCTGGTATAAGAAAATGAGCTAGGATAAAAAGCTTTAAATGTGCTGGTGACCTTCTCATTATTTGTTCTGTTATAAGATTAGTAAAAGTTATAATTTCTGCAAATTCCCAATGTGGATGATTAGGTTTTAAACAGCATACACTTTAGCATTGAATTTCCCTGAGGCTTAATATCTATTCACCAATACTAAATCAACAGATAGATATCAGGCATCTCTAGCTCTTTCCCAGTAAGCCACATATTATCAGATGCTTCATCCAAAATTTGAAACAAACCTTTGACAACTTTTTAAACCATGTAAGCTTCCATATTAAACCTAGAATATCCTTTCATTGGGCCATATAAATAAACTCAGTCTGATCCAGCTTGCATTGCTACCACCATTATTCCACTCTTAAAATATATTTCCACATACATTCTCCAGGCTTTTTCTTGAATGAATTAGAAAATTAATTCAGCATTTTTTAGTGTTGTAGTGTACTTCCTCAAGGGCTGCATTTTCTAGTTCCCCTCTAGGAGCTTGCCTAGTCTTAATTTTGGTTATAGGTCTACTCTTGTCTGGCATCTCTAGGAAAATTCACTGTTTGTTTAGAAGACAATGAAAGATTAATTTCCCCAGTCTAAGCTTGAGAAGGCAATATTTCAGGGTATGGAGAGACTTCTTTTTCAGGTGAAACCAATGTTTGAGAATCTGAGGGATATAAGTTCTCAGAATCAGTAGGGTCATCCTTCCAGACATCTCCACTCCCAGTTGTGGGATCTCATTTTTTTTTCAAGTAATGTCCATACTTTAAACACCAAGACCCTTCAAGGCAAAGACTTGAGTTTTACTGAAATTCATTAAATCTTATAATGAGGGATTTGATTTGATATTCTGCAACTTTGAGCCCAGTGACTGCTAAATAGAAGATTCTCCACCAGAGGAGAATGAAAAACCTTTAGACAGTTTATGTACATCTCTAGCAACTCTATTTCATCCCTGAGTTCATTTTTCTCCTCTTTCATCATATCCTGTGTTGCTAGAAGTTGATTAATTTTATCGTGAAGTTCAGTTTTTCCTTTGTAAATTTGTACAGAGATGGTAGGAACAACCTATTAGTAGCACTATTTTCCATACTTTTTGACAAATTGTCAAAATTTTATACAGAAAAACAAAATATTCCTTGTTTCTCTGAGTAGGTAAATTAGGAAAACCAAATGCCTTTAACTCAATTAGCTTGTTAAATACTTCACACCATGGAATTTCACTTCTTTCCATGCTTCTAGAAGAGGCTACAGTAGATTGTATGAATTGATGCATTAGGGACCCGTCAGTTTATACCAGAATACTGAATATTTAGGCTATAATTACAGTACAGGAATGAACTTGCCTGTGAGCAAGAGGAAAAGCAGATAAAAGCAAATCTTCCTTCTTCTAAGCCCTTTATACATGCTGCCACTAGAAGATGCTGCCCAGATTTAGAGTGGGTTTTCTGAACCTCAAATAATCTGGATTTAAGGTGGTCTTCCTATCTCAAATGATTCAATAAAGAAAAAATCCTCACAGAAGTACTCAGATGCTTGTGCCTTAGCTAATTCCAGATGTAGTTGTGCTCACAATCAAGAATAACCACCACAGTACACACCTATGTTCAGTTCCCATCATCTATGTTGACTGGCTCATAACCAACTCCAACTCTAGCTTCCAGTGCATCCCATTTTTATGGCCTTATTAACATTTGCATTCACAGGTACAAAACTTTATGCAGACACTAAAAGATTATTAAAAATCAAAATTCTATTCTGGCAAGATGGTATATGAACTTGGGAGGCAGGGGCATGAAAATCTCTGTGAGTTTTAGGCCGTCCTAGTCTAGAAAGTGAGTTCTAGCATAGCCAAGGTTCTTACACAGAGAGACCCTGTCTCGAAAAACCAAATAAATAATAATAATAATAATAATAGTAATAATAATAATAATAATAAAATTCTAAAGGAGATTTTTAAATATGCTGGTTGTAGTAATGTGCTCCTTTATTCCCAGCATGTGGGATCTAGAGGCAGGTAGGCCTCTGTGAGTTCGAAGAGTGCCTGTTTTATGCAGTGAGTTCCAGGTTAGTCAGATTTATACAATAAGACTCCGTTTCAAAAATCAAAAGGGCAAAATTAAGCTCATCTTTTTAGATAACTTATATCTCAGAAGTGTTGACAAATAAGGTGGTGAGTGATTGAAAAGGAGAGATGGAATGAAAGTATGGTTTCTCAAATCTATATTAGGCAGGCCATAATCCTTGCTCTATTGATAGTTTCTATACAGCTACCTAGTTGTGAAATAGGTACCTGCCTTATTCATTCTAGAAAAAATGAGAAAGACATGATTTTTCTAGGACTTGATGAATTATTTTGTGTTCTGTGATTGTTTTTTGTAGCTAGTATTCATGAATATAGCCTGCTTATTTTTGTTGAGTATTATGATATGGATGGTGAATTTCTTTTCTTATTATGTGAAGATTAAATAATTACCTTTTAGCTCAGGAAGAGGAACTTATTTTTCTGTTCCAGTTTTTTTTTTTTTTCGTGCTGTCATAAATGTTGACCAAAACCAACTTGGGAGAGAAAGGGTTTTATTGGCTAATATGTCCTTATTGCAATTCATTACTGGGGGAAGTGAGGACAGGTAATCAAATAAAAGCAAAGGTAGGAACCATGGAGGAAAACTTCTTCCTGGCTTGCTTCCTGTGGCTTGTTCAACTTGTTTACTTATCCAGCCTAGGGAGACATGCAGATGAGTGGCATTACCTACATTGTATTGGGCCCTCTAATGTCAATAATAAATTAAGAAAGTGCCTCAGAGACATGCCTAAAGGCCAATCTGTTGGATACAATTGATGCTTTTTTGCTTCCCAAGTGACTCTAGATTGGGTATGTTGACCCAAACCTCAGTAGCACGCGTGTCATATCATCATAATCAAAATGACAGTCGTCCTCATCAGCTTAGACCATGAAACCCAATACAGACAAGGTCAAAATAACTGCCACATACAGGCTGCCCATGCATGCTTCAGCATTTCTAGGGCATAAATTTCATTCAACACAGTAAAAGTGCCAATTTGACCAAGAGGAATAGGACTGTCAAGAGTTAGGTAAAATTGACTTCATATATCAAGTGTTCTCTCTCTAAGTAGCAAATACTAATAATATTTCTTAAAATAAATAGGCATTAGAAATAGTGTCTTAACCCCATAGCTCAATTACTATTTTGTATTTATAATGAAATAAATCTGTTATTCCCAACAACCAAAGAAATAGCATTAATAAACCTGCGGTGAGTAAAATCTATCCAACAGGACATTACTAGGCATTCTGGACTAAAATTACTTTCAGTTTTATTAGCACAATTGCACTGTAGGATTATAGAGATGTGATTTTATTTCTTATCATTGCCTGCTGCTATCAAAATGCAGTTGAACAAACACTCTCCACTGGTTATACTTTGTTGTCCTAATTTGAAAGAGCTGGAAATTATTGTAGAAACTTGTTACAAAGGCAAACTGTCAAAATCTATAAGTTATGGGAAAATATTAAAAAGATAGATAAATAAAATATAGGTACATCTGAAAATACAGTGCTTTAAGTTTATTATCGATTCATTTTACATTTTTATCAATTCCTTAATTTAGATCTTTCTCAACCTGAAGCAGTATAGTTGAGGAAAGTTAGTTTTATAATTTTATTTCACTGTCAAATCTGTACTATACTTTTCCACATTTTCTAAATGTCAAGAAATTAGAAGGTTTTTTTGCTTATACTGAATTTTAGGTGTTTTTCCATATGAGAATTGAATCAGAATTGTGCATACCCTGTCCCTCTCTAAGGAAAAAATATAAATTATTTCCTGTTGCTGATGAAGTTTGATATCAGATACATATTTTTAAAGGAGTTGAAAATTTTGATTCATTTTTTTAGGCTAGCATGTTTAGTTACCTATATTTCTTCATGTAATTTTAATTCAGTATGTAAATTAAGTTATTAATATATT
>NW_004949162.1:877335-916184 GCF_000317375.1 Microtus ochrogaster
ATAATATATTTAATACTATTGCTTATTTCTGTGTACATTAAATGAAAATCTAGATAATGCAGCTTATATATTCTAGAACTGCTAAAATGCTCTTATTAATTCAAAACAATGCATACATATATGATTTTTTTAATTAACCAAATTTTGAGACCCTATTTTTATTTATTTTTAATGATTTTATTATTCTTTGAATGTTCCATACATTTAAACAATACATATTGAACTTATACATTCACCAAAGCCTTCCTATAACTCCCCCTACTCTATCATGACATCTCACTCCTAGGTTAATGCCTTGGCCAGACACTGCTGTTTGAGAAACCTACCAGAAAACAGGTCTTGTACAAATAATTAGGACTTCTATGAGCTTTTTTGTATATCAATAATGTCATATCCTTGCCCAACTGCCAGTTGTTATATTCATTCTATCCTTTGTTCTCTACCTGCAAATTTGCCTGAGCTGTGGATGGTGGGAAGTTTATGCAGAGAATCCACCACGGATGAGCACACTGAGACTTATATACAGCACTTGGACCAGTTATGAATCTGTTCATTAGGCACTACATACTGCAAAAAGAATCTTCTCTGACCAAGACTGAGGGTAGTCCGGGTCGATCATCATAAATATAATTATTTATAATGCAATTGTACACCATGATATTATAGCAGAAACAAAATAGAAGATTTTCTCAGGGACTATGTCCACAGTCTTGGGATCTAAATCAGGATTATAGTAATAGGCTTTAAATCCTTCTCACAGAGCAGGCACGATATCTATCTGATCAGATTTTTTTTTTTGGTTACACTCATAACATTTATATAATTCCTGCAACAGTGAACACTTCTTGCCAACAGTTTTGTGTTATGGCATGTAGGATCCAGTGCTGTGTAAGAGGGTTGATGGCTTATCATCCCCAGAAGATTGCATAGCACCATCTGGAACTGTGAAATCTATCTAGGAATACAGGGTTTTCTTGGTTAGTTCAGGACTGATTTCTCTATGTCCTAAATAAGAAGTTAATGTTCTCTTCAGCAGTAGGATATTGCAAGCTAGTTATTGTGGTCAAGCAAGAGCAACCAATGTTTTGTATGTATGGTTGTTTTTTTGTTTGTTTGTTTATTTTTTAAAATATGATCATTGTCATAGTTAGGATCTCTATTGCTGGGAAGAGAGACCATGATCACAGCAAGTCTTAGTAAGAAAATCAGTTAATTGAGGCTGGCTTATAATTTTTAAGATTTAGTCCATTATTGTAATGGAGAAAAGCACGACAACACAAAGTCAAACATGGTGCTGGAGACAGAGCTCATTTATTCAGCCCATCACAATTATGAAGCCATGATTGGAGTTATGCTCAGAGTTTTCATCTGGATCAGCAGGCAACAGGAAAAGAAAGTGTGTGAGCTTCTGAAACCTCAGAACTTCTCTGCAACAGGGCCATACCAGCTCAGCAATGCCATACATGCTAATAGTCGCACTTCCAATGCGCCTACGGAGGACATTTTCATCCAAACCTTCACAATCATGAATCAGTGATTTTAGACTATAAAATAATTTGACAGTAGTATTTGGAAGTTCTCAAATGACAAAAATGGTCAGAGACAAAGAACTGAGTTTCTCTTGGAAACACTGAAGATAGCACCCCTTCAGCCAAGAGTGACTGATATAGGACTTTTCATCCTCAGAACTGTGGGAGAGCACATTTATAGATTGCTCATTTTCTTCCTTTATTTTGTTCCTTTGTTCATTCATTTGTTTAGTACTTCATTATTTTTCTGTCTACAGCGCTATACCAAGGCTTCATTCATTTTATGAATAGTACAGTGCCAATGTTATTTAATCTAATTGTAACTTGTTCTTTTAAAGCAAAATCTAATGGTAATTTATTATTGGTTCATACGAAAATGAGTCCATCTAGGGTATATGACTTCACCAGCCCTGAGAAGCTGGATAGGTTTCCAGTACCAGACATGATTTCCTTCCTGCCAAGTGAAACTGATGTCCAATTACACAGCTGTTATTTGCCAGCACCATGTCAATGCCATCTCTTTTACATTCATGAAAATCTTGCCATGATTATAATTGCCATGGTTTATGAGTATGAACATTTAATTTGTGCCTTAGCTTGAAATCTTGCATACTGTCTTTCTAGTACCAGTAAGCTATACTAGAGGAAAGAAGTTTTCAGGTCCAATCCAGTTCAAATCATACTGGAGGTAACCAAGGGCTGCACTGATATTATTTGGGAGTCACTTTTATTACCCTGACCAACCAACCCTTCAAATGGAGGTTTCTCATTTCTGGTACTTGGAATTTTGTTAGTTTGTGGTTTGTGGTTCTTGTAGTCTAAAGTCTTCTCAGGTGGCTTAACTTCCTATAATATATATATATATATATATCACATAATATAAATTATATAAACTTCACTAAAGAAGGATAATTTCTTGCTACATTATAAATCTTACCCCTATACACAAAGATACTTAATTGTTCCTATCACCCTTCATCAAAGATACTTCTATTTACATTAAATGGAGATTATCACAGTTTTCTGTCATTCTCTGTCAGGGACCATCTTCATCAAAAGGACCCTAGATAAGCACAGCCTATGTCTTGGTGTGTAGCCCTAGTTGTTGTTAAAATTTTGAGCTACCTCAAACTCTCTGACCTACAGATAAGATGTAAATAGGATCAGTTTTGGGCCGCTACAAATTCCTCCCTTTTTATTAATATTAATAAAGTCTGAGCTTCCATCACAGTACAGATGATTGTGTCTGACTGAGGTGAACATTTTCCCATTTTCCAGACTTACCTGCCTTCGGTATGCACATTGCAATCATACATGCCTATGTCTTAGGGGCCTTGGGGGGAAGGATCATACTTGTCTCTGACTGTCAACCTCTGTAAGCAAAGGGTTAAGTGAGAAAGCATCTCTAGTCACTCTGTACCTTTGAGCTAACTTTTTGTCAAGAAAGTTTAGCAATAATGAGATAATCATGTGCAAACAGATAATGATTTGCAATACACATGTTCCTATGGTTACAGTATTTCCTAAATAAAGGAATGGAGGATGATCAGGGGTGGGAAAGCCCTTTTGAATTGGTCTAGGGTGGTTCTTAAGTTTTCAGTTGTATCACAATCTAAACTTGTCTTATTAAACATGTCAAATCCAAGAACACACTGGTAATGTCAAATTTCTTTTAGAAATGTTCTAATATTTTTTCGAGTAAGTATCTTCTTATAGTGAATTAAGGCAGTTACAAATATTAACAAGTCAGTACCATAAATATAGCATAGAAATTAACAATAAACACCCAATTTGTCAAATCAGAATTATCTTAAATACATTCTAATCAAAAGATGATAAGATATTTCTGTGATGGGTGAACATCCAAATGCAATTTTGCTTTTAAGCAATTGTCCCACTCTCTGAGCAGCAGCAAAAACCCACAAGCTACCCTCCTCATCTCTGAAGAAGTACTTCAGTCACTCTTTGTAATGAGTCTTTTTTCCCCAAAGGATAAAATTGAGATCTTAGTTTCTTGGTCCTTTATTTCGACAGCAAATTGAATGTTATACTGACAAAATGAGTTCCGTATCCAAAGATACAGTATAAATAAACTGTCAAATATTAATCAGTGTCCGTGGACTACCTCCAAAGTAAACAAGACACACCAAGGTCAGAAACTTCCTGAATTAGGTCCACTAAGAAGCTAGAAATCATCAGTAATCACCATGATCTTCTTTCTCTTCTCAGACTGCAGCATGGTGGTGTAAGTCAGTAACATTGGTTCTCATTTTTACTCTTCTGTGGAACCATTAGCAGCTACAATGTCATCAGGGCTGGTATTCCTCTGATGTATATTCAGTCATCTCATCAACCTTTATTTTTTTCCTTTGAAAGAAGTACACATGTGCCCTCGACCCTATATTAATACAAGGTCAGGTCCTTTCCATAATCCTGTGCAAGGGTCTTTCCACTTTGCTCTAGCAAAGGTCACGTTGGTGCCATTAGGACAAAATTTATCTACAACAGACTATTCACAGGTATATAAAAAAAAACATGATATAAGGCATGATGTGGTGACTA
This sequence comes from Microtus ochrogaster, assembly GCF_000317375.1. Lineage (NCBI taxonomy): Eukaryota > Metazoa > Chordata > Mammalia > Rodentia > Cricetidae > Microtus > Microtus ochrogaster. Next base: position 881,427 of record NW_004949162.1, read on the forward strand.
TGTGAATAACTCTTCCTTATTTATTTTTTTGAAGTTGTATTGTATGGGCACGTTAATCGTGTGCCTTCCTTTAAAGACTTCATTTGGTTAGCAAATTTTGTGAGCTGCTTTGGGGAATTAGAGTCTTTACTCCCCTTAATAATCTCATGGAGGGGCTTAAGATTCTCTGAAAAATCAAACTTGCAAATCTGCCTGACAGTCTTTAACTTACTTATTTACATTTTTGTAGACACTTGACTGAGTTGCAGTACCTTGAGGTTACCTTTTTGTGTAGCTTGGCTATCAGACTGGGAACCAGCTTCTGCTCAGCTTGGCTCATAGTTGAAACTGGGCTGGGCAGCAGGGTGCAAGCCATGTTCACTTCTGCTTGACTATGTCCCATCGACATACTTGAGGCCTCATTGCCTGCTGTGGCCACAAACCACATGTTTTATGCTTAGCAGTCCCATCAGAGATCGTTGTTAGAGGCAGCTGAGAAATTTAGTCCAGGTTCCCACTATTTCACATCTCTCTGAGACTGTCTCATGGGCCCACAAGCTTAAGCAGAAATAGCCACGCCACATTTTATTATCCTTGGTTTTTTATTTTAAATCTTGTAATCACAAAATTGGGAGAATTCTGAGTCCTTGCCTCTGTTAAAAGCCATAGATTTATCCATATATACTCTTTGGCCCATGGGCCATTTCTACCTCTAACCATTTCCACCTATGGGCTGTAGGTGCTAACTGTGGGAGGTATAGCCCTTCAAATTTTCCTGTCTTCTACCTTTCCTGGATCCACAGCACAGTGTCAGTCAAACTTAGCTGACTACAGTGCTTGTGCATGGACTGCCACAAACTCAGTGGCAGCCAAGACCATTGTTGGGCTATGTACCCTGAACTACCTCTACTCTTTCTACCCACTTAGCCATGGCAGAGGCGGCTGCGGCTCCATGACCACAGCATTGCGACTTGCTAGGGTTGCATGTGGGCCTCACTTTGATCTCTCAGAGTCCACGAGCAGCTTGAAGGCAGTTGTGAGTATGCCACCAGTGTGATAGAGGAAGTATATTGTTTACACTATCTACAAACTCTAAAAGTTCTACATTTGTTTCTGCTCTGTCTCAGTTCCTCTGGCTATCAAAACACATCCAACCAACTATACAGACTATTGAATACTATTTCCTTGTCCGATATTTACAAATATTTCTTGTTTTACTCCCAATATAATCACTGATCGTTTCATAATAATTTTCTATATTTATAAGAGCACTTACCTTTTATTATTACACCTGTGTTGCCTCATTTTCGGCAATGTCTAACATGTCCTCTCCTGTACTGCTGCCCACACATCTGTGTAATTTAGGGTTCACCTGACACCAACACAGTGGGTACCTTGTGTCGGGGACCATCTTCATCAAAAGGACCAAGTAATCACATTATAGGTCAAGATGTGTAGCTCTAGCTTTTTTCAAAAATTTTGAGAAACCTCAATTTTTCAGACAGGGAGGAAAGAGGTGCATGTGGGGCCTCCACATTCTCCAGTCCACTCTTTTTACTATTCAAGTGTATATTTTTTTCCAAAATTTGTCAACACCTATGACTGCTTTATTTCTTACATTAACATTTACCATCATTACACTGAAAGCTTCTAGAGAATTATTTATTTGAGACAGGAATAGACTGGCTTCTAATTCAGTTTTCTTGCTGTGATTACTGATATGCACCAACATTCTTAGTTGTTGCTACTCTTTTAAGTACTAAGACAACTATAATTATTTTCAGCATTTTAGGAACCTTAGATTTTTTATTTTTTATGGCTTTATAAATAACACCATTCAAAATTTCCACTTCCTCCCCTCCTCCCATTTCCCTCCTGATCCCCCAATCACCCTCCCTGCTCCCCCTCCAGTCCTAAGAGAGGGCAGGGTACTCTGCCTTGTGGGAAGTCTAAGGCCCTCCCCCCTCCATCCAGGCTTAGGAAGGTGTGCATCTAAATATAGACTAGGATCCCAAAAAGTCAGTACATGCAGTAAAGACAAATCCCAGTGCCATTATCATTGGCTTCTCAGCCAGCCCCATTGTCAGCCACATTCAGAGAGTCCAGTTTGATCACATGCTCATTCAGTCCCAGTCCAGCTGGCTTTGGTGAGCTCCCATTAGATCAGGCACACTGTCTCAGTGGGTGGATGAACTCCTCGTGGTCCTGACTTCCTAGTTCATCTTCTCCCTCCTTCTGCTCTTCAACTGGACCTTGGGAGCTCAAGCAGTGCTCCCATGTGGGTCTCTATCTCTATCTCCATCTGCCAGACTAAGGTTCTATGGTGATAGTCAAGATAGTCATCACTCTAACTACGGGACAAGGCCAGTTCAGGCATCCTCTCCTCTACTGCCCAAGGACCTAGCTGGGGACATTCCCGTGGACACCTGGGAACCCCTCCAGAGCCAAGCCTCTTGCCAACCCTAAAATGGCCCCCTTAATTAAGATATCTTCTTCCCTGCTCCCATATTCTCCCTTCCTCCATCTCAACCATCATACTCCTCTAAGCTCTCCCCAACCCTCCCCTTCTCCCTTCTCTCTCCCCTTCTCCCCTTCCCCCGAACCCACCTCCATCCCCATTCTCCCAACTTTTGCCTGGTGATCTCGGCTGAGTCCAATTTTCAGGAGGATCTATATATGTTTTTCTTTGGGTTCACCTTATTATTTAGCTTCACTAGGATCTCGAACTATAGGTTCAATATCCTTTGTTTGTGGCTAGATATTATGGTCACTCTGCTTTCTACCAAACTATCAACCTGATCAGCACCTTTCTCTATACTTTTACTATCTGTTAATTATAATATATTTAAATATTTTTTAAACTCTAAACTCTTACTGTAACTTTATAAGCACTCCTTTATTTATTTTTCACTCACATTTCTTATTAATTGACTAAACACAGCTGTAGAAATATTGTATAATCTATAGATAGGATAAATCTATACATATATTGAAATTGTTCCAGAAGAACACACACCCTACATATTTCAGTTTGAGTCCTATTTTATTTTCCATTGTCTTCAGGAAATGTATAATTTATTTGTTTTCCCTTATGTTCCAGTGTCCCTATTCCCTTGATCGCCAGCTGGTTAGTAATACATATTTTTATTTAAAATGTCAATAAACAAAAATGCTCACACAAGAATCTTCTTAGAATTTGGCCTTTAACTTGTTAAATCTTCATGAATATCAGTCTTCATTTTTCCTTCTCATGAAGGAAGAATATTCATCTTTTACATTTTTTTTCTCAATTGAATCATCTATGTTGAGTTTAAATTTTGAATATCTTTCATTATTCAAAATTTCCCCAGTTAATTAACATTCTGTTCTCTTTCCAGACAGTTAATGCACTCAAATGTAGATAAGATATCCTTATGTAAACTTTGATACTTGCAAGTGTACATTTATTTTTTTTCTAGTTTTTTTTGATCTTTAAATAAATGTCATTCTACATCTAATATTCTCCTTTAGTGTTAATACTTTTCAGAATTATTTTAAAATTTTGTCAAAGTATAATAAACAGATAAAATAAAAATTTAAATAAAATATTAAAAATTAAATGTGGGCATTCAAAAAGACCATAATTAAGCCTCAAATTAAGAGGATATAATACTATAAAAGTCTAAAACCAATAATAGTTTGCACCTTTTGTGATTGGTTGGCAAACCTTGATGTTATTTTTAGGTCTTGGTTTTGTTTAACCTGATTAGACTTGATTATGAATGGGGGTCTCTATTTTTATTTTTCATAGCAAGGTTATACCTCTATTATTCTAAATATTTCAGGTAATTATTTTGTTTTTATGAGTATATATGTGTGCAGATGCCCACAAAGTACACAAGAGAATGTAAGATCTCCCAGAGCTGAGTGGTAGGTGATGGTGAGCCACTAGATTTGGGTACTATGAAATGAACTTGAATTCCCTGGAAGAATGGTAAGTGCTCCTAATATCTCAACCATCTTTCCAGCCTATCTATGCATTTCAAAATGACTTTTTAACTGATCCATTTCTTTTCTAGAACTCTGGACTTTCATTTTAGAAATAGCATATGCTGACATTCTTTGTTTGCCTTTCTAGATCCTGACTTGGCTCTCTCTTCTCTGTTCTGCATCCTGAGTGAAGGATAATTTCTATGGGTTGGATTTCCAGAGCTCTTCTCTGCTTTGGTTTTTCATGTCATTTTACCAATGATAGTTGTTGACAGAAAAACAAATAACAAGAGTAGAGTGATGTCAGGCACCTACTACTTCCCATTAACCATTCCCTTTCAAAATAATATTTCATTGTGGCTATGCTTCCATGCCTGTGATTCTCATGGAAAATAAAAATATAGGTCATTGTTCATGAGGGGCCCTATCTCACTCAGAGGACTTGCTTGTAACTCTCATATCTTGCTTAACCCATATCTAACAATCTGTGTAGCACCATGAAATGGTGTCTTACCAGGAAAGATTCAGCAGGTCTGACCTGGAGGCTGGGTCCATTGCATCTGACCAGAGAGGAGAGGTATGGCATCTGGCTCACTTCCCTTCTTCCCAGCATTCTGTTCTGTCTACTCCACCCACCCAAGGGCTGGCCTATCAAATGGGCCAAGGCAGCTTCTTTATTAACCAATGAAAGTAACTCCTCCATCATTTCCCCTTTTTCTGTTTAAACAAAAAAGAAAGGGTTTAACTTTAACATAGTAAAATCACATATAACAAAACAGTTATCAAGTAAGAATTACAATTACAATATTTATATCTACTTTATCTTTTATCATAACTAAGGAAAACATTAACTATCTATCTATTCTTCAACTCCATCAAAGACTCCAGAAGGATATAATACTTCCTAAGCAAACAAGAAATCCAAACTCTAGAAATGACAGAGACATCTCGTTGCCTGGACAGTCACCCAAAGTTCCTCTGTACCATTGGGGAATTCATCTTTGGCCTACAGGCCCATAGTATCCAGCAGACATTTCCATGAAGCAGGAAAATTCAAAGGTAGTTCAGTCACTATCTGCTGTGTCCTGCAGAATGTCTCACTGACACTTTTATGAGTCAGGAACCCCAAAAGATCATCTCACCTTTAGGCAAGTTTAGCAGTCCTCTCTCAGAGGGTTCTCTGTGTCCAGTTTATGCAATAGTCCAGGCAAGAGCAGTTTCTTGCCGAAATAGCTATCAAACTCTATAAGGAGCCTCTTTGATGCCCATCTTCCTCTTGAAGTAGCGGTGCTGCCAGGAGCAGACGTGTCTCATTGTCATGAAAAGCCCTAAGTTATTAAAACATTTAAAATGCCATATTATGTAGTCTTTGAAAGATATGAAGAATACCTATCTGAAATATATCTATGCATATATAGAAAATCTAACTAACATGACTACAAGACTGACTATTATTGATGATTATCCATTAATAACCTATATACATTACATTTTTAAATGAACTACACAATTATAATGCCTTAATAAAGATCAGAAATATACATATAACAAGATTGACCTTAAATAAGTATCAGTAAATCAAGATTCTTATCAATCCAAAATATATCTATATCATCTCCCCCTTTAAATGTAAAAGAACATTTATAAGCAATATTTGGGAATATGGGCACAGTTATTTCTCTCCAAACTGCTTTGTGCTGAATGGAGGTGCTGTTGTTCAGGTCATCTCAGTTCTAGGTTCATCTCAGTTGACAGTTGAATGAAATAATTTTCTGAAGGTGTTCACAGCAACCTTTCAGGAGGACATGGTCTATCATACCATATTGGGATAGAAGCAACCCACAGGGTCTCATCCTCTGTGAACACAAAAGAAAAATCTCTTTTCCAAAGTATCATATCCTTAGATCCAAATTCTGAAGTCAAGGTATTTTCAAAATATCTATCTTGGATTAATTCAGCAGCATTTTTAAACAAATGTCTTTTAGCAGCTGTTGCTCCTTCCTCAGCATTCAAACAACTCAAAGACAGCATAATAGCATGCAGTATCAATATTCTCTGTGTATTTTCCATCTTTATGTGGCCTTACTTTAACCTCTATTCCTTTTATTTTTACTTTTTTTAATTAAAAATTTCTGCCTCCTCCCTGCCTCCCTTTTCCCTCCCCCATCCCCCACTCCCCCCCCCCGTCATTCCCTCTCCCTCCCCCTCCCTCTCCAGTCTAAAGAGCAGTCAGGGTTCCCTGCCCTGTGGGAAGTCCAAGGTCCCCCCCTCCATCCAGGTCTCGGAAGATGAGCATCCAAACAGGCTAGGCTCCCACAAAACCAGTACATTCAGTATGATCAAAACGCAGTGTCATTGTCCTTGGCTTCTCAGTCAGCACTCCTTATCTGACACATTTCAGAGAGTCCGGTTTGATCACATGCTCCATCAGTTCCAGTCCAGCTGGCCTTGGTGAGCTCCGAATAGATCAGCTACACTGTCTCAGTGGGTGGACGAATTCCTCCCTGGTGGTCCTGACTTCCTTGCCTGACTTCCTTGCTCATGTTCTCCCTCCTTCTTCTCCTCATTTGGACCTTGGGAGCTCAGTCCGGTGCTCCAATGTGGGTCTCTGTCTCTATCTCCATCCATCACCAGATGAAGGTTCTAGTGGCATGACCTCTTAAAAGAGCTGCAGGATTTTGCAGCTAAAGCTGAGTCAGGAAGGCTCTCTTAGATGAGAGCACTTGCTTGCCTCTACCAAGCAGAACAGACCTGAGAAATTGCTGCTACCAAGAAAACATGCTTTACTCTATTCTTTCCCAAGCTTTCTCAGGCTTTCTGTGGATGCAGTTATCCACGTTGGGCGCTATTTATTGGGCACTACTCTATCCCTTGCCGCCACTGGAGAGATGGGAATATCTTCTTCGTATTATGAGTTTCTAAGTCTATCACTATTTCTAATGTTTTTTTTTAGAGTTTTCCTCAACTCTATAAATAATCCCACCTATAAATTCTCTTCAACTTTTCTTAGTAAGATATTCTCAGTAGAAAGTATGTTTTAGATACTTTTAATTTTCATCGCTTACTAACACATATTCTCCTCTCTTTTGTAAATTTATTCATCAGTTGAGAAATAATCAGAAAAGCATTCTATTGAAACCAGCTAAACACAGTTTTGTTGTGATAACCTGATACTTATTTGTTGAGAAAAGTTGGGGCAACACAGAGATTAATATCACCAGGAAACACTTAGCAAACTAGGTACAATATCAGGATGGTACTTATCTCCAAAGGCTGAGACAACTTGGTAAATGTTTGGCGCCATATCCTAGTGGTTAGGAAAGGCTATTGGAACAAAGATAATAAAGTCAGTGCCACTGATAGCAAATGAAGTGCAGACTGAGAAGAAAAATAGTATTGTTCTACCTTCTCATGCAAGCTGTACATGTAAATACAGAAAAGCAACACCACAAGAAGAGAATGAAAGATTGTTTAAACACTAGCAATATGAGAAAATGAAATCTCACTTCAGAGATAGTCTAATCATTTTAATTTTCTTTTTAATATGAGTAGTTTCTCAGTCCATGACTGCCTTGATGGTTTTGAAACAGTGTTCCAGTATACATCTGGCTGGACTTGAAATCCCAGGCTTGCCTCACATTTTAAAATCAAGATAATTACTATTTGCATATTTAGTGTTAATACATTTCAATATTAGGAAACATGGCCATATTCTGTTTACTGAAACATAAAATTTCTGAATTGTGCTTCCTATATTAGGTTTTGCAGGTGTTATTATCTAAACAGATTTGGCATTAAAACTATTCCATGTGGATGGATTTCAGAGTGTTACTTTAAAATAAGCAGTATCAGGGGATGTAAACCATTCCGTGAAAAAATATTTACATTGTGCAAATTATCACTTTCTTAAGGGTGAACTTGAGACTCATATAAGGCCTTAACATGCAGGCCACATGATTAGGTCTACAAAGCCTTCTATTTTTCTTAAGACTGCTTAGGTAAATTACATTAACATTAATTTTCTTTCCCTAAGACATGCCGTGTTGGGTCACCAAATTTATGTTTTTAAAAACCCACAGTTCTTGTCCCATCAACTCTAAAATGTAGAAAGAAGAAAAAAGAAAATGTATTCAATTAAATAATTACTAGAATGAGTCATGTCATAAATCAGATCAGGGTAAAACCAGGCTTTCCAGCAAATGACATTTTAGAAGCTGTGGAGAAATGCATTTCTGAGAAAATGGAATGCACTTGAACAGTTACGGAGAGAACACACTAATTTAATTTTACCAGGACCTGAACCATATGCTCACTAACATCTTCAGCTGAGAAGTAATGAGTTGTCCTCAGTAAGTTCATATCACCCATAATTTCCTCCAGGGAATGAAACAAGAACAGCAGAAATCTGCCTTTTTTGATATATTGGCAATAAGGACATACTGAAAAAGTTCCTGAATGCTGACAGAAGCAGAATCACTTATGCACCAAAACTTGGCTAGAGAATAACTCAATAAGTGAGTCTTGGTATATTAGAAACCTTAAAGAGTCTCACATAATAGACACTTGTTGGGAATCTGCTCATTGCAGATGTCCAAATATGTAAAATTGTGTCTATTGGCTCTCTCTGAAAGGCTATTCTAATAGCTAATCTCTATGTTAGTTATGTGGTGATTCATGAGACAAACTACATTCTATGTACACTTAAGCTTCATCTCTCGTGTAAAGTCCATTCAGATTGAAGCTTAAATGATGTAAATCAAGAGTTATGAAGCTGCTATAATCATGAGGTATTCAACTATGGTGACTTTTTGTGGTAATCAAAGACAGAGCGCATGTGCTGCTGAGTTTCACATTTGCTAAGCACATGCAGTTTTAGTTCAGAGTGACAACTGTGGGCGAATGTGACTGGAGATTTCATGGAAATTTTTTTCTACATTTACTGATGTTGCTTTGCTTTGAACTCTTTCATGTGAAGTTTTGACTTATAAGTAAAGCATTTCTCACATTCATTTTACACATAACACTTATATCCACTGTGCATTCTCTTTTGTATTGCAAGGTAAGATCGCCTACTTTACAACTTAATTCTTCATACCTAGCAGTGTGATAGTGTAACATTTCTTGTATGCTATCAGTAAAATTATATGGATGAAAACTGCCTATGACTGATTCTTGCATGAGGTCTTTTTCTGCTTTTGTTGTTTTTTGTTTGTCTTTTTTCTTACATGCTTACCAGGTTTCCTCTCCCTCCTCTTCCCTCAGCACCTCCCTTCCACTCCTCTTCCTTCACCCACTCTTTTTCCCTGGTTTCTCTTCAGAAAATGTGGGCTTCCCATGGATATCAGCTGTGGGAGTCACCCTTTTAGGGTGACTCTTGCCATGATACTAACCACAATGGGTTCATATGTTCCGGCATAGGAACATGAGAATTATAAAATGTTAGGTAGGAGGAACAGAGATAAGAAAGAAACACAGAAACATAGAGTATTGGGAGGGCCATTCAGTGAATACAGAATCCTGAATTCTTCTTGAGTTCTGAGTTCACCCATGATTAATTTTTCATACATATACATGCAATAAAATAAATAATTTAAAAATGGGAATCAGATGAAACAAAAACTATTATCACTATTTTAGTGAAGAAGCACCCCAGAGAGTGGAAAAAATTCTTTATCAGCTATGTATACCTGGTACAGAATTAGTATTGTTAACACACAAAGACGTTAATAATAATAATAATATCAAAGCAATAAGATACAGATAGCATAGAAATATTTTCTTTTTATTAATTATTTATTTTTCCATTCAAAAATTTTCACTTCCTCCTCTCCTCCTATTCCCCTCCTGCTCCCCCACTCCCCCTCCTCCCTCCCCCTCCCTTCTTAAGACAGGGCAGAGAACCCTGCCATTTGGGAAGTCCAAGCCCCCACCCCTACATCCAGGCCTAGGAAGCTTTGCATCCAAATAGACTAGGGACCCAAAAAGACAGTACATGCAGTAGAAACATGTCCCAGTGCCTTTATCAATGGCTTCTCAGTCAGCTACCATTTTCAGCCACATTCAGAGAGTCTGTTTTGATTGCATGCTCATTCAGTCCTGGTCCAGCTGGATTTGATGAGCTCCTATTAGCACAGGCACACTGTCTCAGTGGTGGACCAACCGCTCCCGGTCCAGACTTCCTTGCTCATCTTCTCCATCCTTCTGCTCTTCAACTTGACCTTGGAGGCTCAGTCCGTTCTCTGATGAGGGACATTGTCTCTATCTCCATCCATCGCCCGATGAAGATTCTATGGTGATATTCAAGAAAATCATCAGTGTGATAGTGGGGCAAGGCCAGTTCAGGCACCCTCTATTCTGCTGCCCAATGACCTAGCTGGGGTCATCCCTGTGGACACCTGGGATCCCCTCTAGAGCCAAGTCTCTTGCCAACCCTAAAATGGCTCCCTTAATGTAGATATTGTCTTCCCTGCCTCTATATTAAACCTTCCTACATCTCCACCCTCCCACTCCCCTAAGCTCTTCCCAGTCTTTCCCTTATCCCTTCTCTCTCCCCCTCTCCCCTTCCCCCAACACCACCCCAATCTTACCCCTACCCCCATGCTCTCAACTTTTTCCCAGCAATCTTGTTTTCTAATTTTACATGCCAAATTCATTTCCCACTCTGCCTCTCCTCCTACTTCCTACACCTTCCCTTCCCCCTCCCTGATATCCACCAACCACTCCACAGAGAGGTAAGGCTTCCTACGGGAAGTCAACAAAGTCTAGCACATTGCTTTGAGGCAGGATGAAGTCCCTCCCCACTATATCTAGGCTGAACAGACCATCCCTTCAGAAAGAATGGGTTCCCAAAATCCAGAACGAACAGTAGGGATAAATATTGGTCTACCTGCCAGTGACCCCACTGTTTGTCCCAGCCATACAACTGTCACCCCATTCAGAGAGCCTAGTTGGTCCTATGCTGGTTCTCTCACTGTCCAGTTGGAGTTGGAAGGCTTCCATTAGCTAAGGTAAGCTGTTTTTTCGGGTATCCCCATCATCATCTTGAGCTCTTTGCTCATTTTCTTACTGTGCCAACTCTTTGGTTGGACTTTGGGAGTTCAAGCCAATACTCCACTGTAGTTCTCTGCACCTTCTTTCTTCAGTTGCCACATGTAGGTTCTATGATGCCATTTGAGATAGTCATCAATCTGACTACAAGGCAAGACCAGTTCAGACATCCTCTCCATCATTTCGTAGAGTCTTAGCTGGGGTTATCCTTGTGGATTCCTGTGAATTTTTCTAGTTCTAGGTTTCTTGCTAGCCCCATGACTGCCTCAATCAAGATAAATCATTTCTTTATCTCCAGTATCTTCTAATTCTACCAGTACTAAGCCTTATGGAGAGGGTTTCCAGGTCATTTCCAGCTGAAATCCTCCATGCCTGTTTCTAAAGTGTGTGGTGACTTCAGTAAAAGGATCTTACCTTCAAGTTCTGAGAGTCAATTGTGGACACTTGCAATAGTTTGCTTATGTTGTTTTGGGAAAAAATCTCATGAATTTTCTTGACCATGAATTTGACAAGAAGTTCTCATGTCTGTCTCTTGGATTTTGCTAGATACACTACGGCTCTTAGGGGCCCATTATCCTCAAATACAGACCAATTCCAATATGTACAATATGTGTGTTTTAAGTAAGCTTATAAAACATGTTTTCCTATGTATTTTTTCAAATAACCTTTGTTTTACTTGTCTTATACTTTCTGTTACTTCCTTTTTTTGACTTTTCGAGTTCTGTTACTTCTTATTTATTTATTTATTTATTTATTTATTTATTTATTTATTTATTTAAGATTTCTGTCTCTTCCCCGTCACCGCCTCCCATTTCCCTCCCCCTCCCCCAATCAAATCCCCCTCCCTCGTCAGCCCAAAGAGCAATCAGGGTTCCCTGCCCTATGGGAAGTCCAAGGACCACCCGCCTCCATTCCAGGTCTAGTAAGGTGAGCATCCAAACTGCCTAGGCTCCCACAAAGCCAGTATGTTTCTTCCCTCATTAATTTATGTTGTTCCCTGTTTCTCAACTTACCCCTTTCAAAACACCTATTGATTGTAAACTTGAAGGGAGTAAGAATAGCAAAGTGAACAGAACTTCAGGGATTATGTAGATGAATTTATTTAGAGATTGTAAGACCTCCTTTGAATGTGTTTGGTATTATTCTATGGGCTGGGGTACTAGACAGAATGAAAGGAAATCAAACTGAACTGTTCTCTGCTTCCTGACATTAAATGTAACATGATCAGCAATCTCTTCCTGCTGTCACCATATCTTCATTTCCAAGATGAACTGTATCTTGTAAAACTATAAACCAATTAGCTATCCCATTCTTAAGCTGCTTTGTCATAGCAGTGAGGCAGATAACTAATGTAATATTCAGTAAATATTAAATATATTAAATGCCATTTTGTGTAATAACTAATTATATTTTATACTCTAAGAAGTGCCAATAATCAGAATCATAGTTTTAATTCAGAAATTATATTCTTTCATCATTAAATGATTTTAATGTGTTTCTGAAATAAACATGTTGACATGAGAACAGGTTGACCATCACTGACATGAAAATCTAAAATCCAAATTATTGCACAAAATGAACATTTTGAATGAGTTAAAATAAGTAATTCAGTTTCAGATGCACAACCAATAAATTTTGTGAAAATATCCCCAAATGTGAAGAAGTCCTGTATCTATACACTTCTGGTACCAAGTATTTCAGATTAGGAGTACTCAGCCTGTATAATATATTTAGCATATTTTAGGAAAGGAAATTTAAAATTCATTATAATTTTAGACTACTTACTGTTTTAGTGGAACTCTTTCATAAACCATTCTTAGATAATGCTTTACAGCAAAGAAGGAAACCACAAAACTGTTTTATATGGCTCATTTTTCATATAACTAATTTTAAAGAAAATACAATAAATCATATTTGCTACATTCATCAGGGGTTCATCTTCAACTTTGCCTAAGATTGTGTATTTGAGGAGAACAAGTTTGAAGATGACATATGAGGTAATCATTCTCAGATTTTTGAGGAGTTAGTGACTTAGGAGTTCAAGGTACACAAATACGTCTTGTAGAACTTAAGAAAATTAAGATCTAGGCAAAGGATATAGATCAGTCAGAGGAGTATTTGTCTATCACAGAAAAGCAGGATTGATTCTTGCAGAAATCTGTCATGGTGTAGCACACCTGAAATCCCAGAAGGATCACAAGTAGGGCATCCTCAGATACATAGGCAGTTTAAGGTAAACTTGCAATGCATGAGACCTTGTCTTAAAAAGTGAGATACCAAAAGGAAAACATTTTTCATGTTCTAGTATTATATGTAGTTCATGTATTTAATAACATTTAATGTACAAGCTATATATGTGGAAAATTGTTACTGATTTATATGCCTGCATATAGACCAACACAATGAAGGAATTAATGAGGTATATATAGAATGCTTCCGGACCTTAAAATTCACTGATGAAAATGCCCATTTTATTTCTATATCTGTGAGTTTATCTATAAAGAAATCCATATCCTTCAGGTTGCTATGATAGTATTAAACTAAGCAGATTTCACCAAATTGTACTATGTGTTCAAATTTATTATATTAAAGATTTATCTTAGCAATATACATACAGAATATGCATATACATATTTTGTGTATGTGTGTATGTGTATGTGTATACAACTTGAATACTTAGTAGGTGCCTAAGTAGAATTGACTGTTATATTGAACAGTCTTTTCTTTCTGATGTGCAACATTAGAACACTGCTTATTTAGTACTTCAGTACTCATTGCTTCTTCAGCATATTTCAAAGCTTTTACTTCCAAAACTTTTAGCCAACAATTTGTGAGAGCCTATTATGTTTTCACTGTGGGGCACAGAGAGATTGACTAAATGTGATCCTTCTCCACAAAGAACTATGATGCACATAAATAAGGAATGTAGTAGTTCAAATTTTTATCCTAGAGACAGGAGCAAATGGAAATTGTAAAAATAAAGTGTTTCTCTGCCAGCTGGTGTGACTAGAGGAGATGGCACAGTTTTGTCACTAGGCCTTGAAATAAAACAAAACACTGACAGATGGATATGGTAAAGGGTTGTTATTACTTCATTTCTCTCTCCAGACCTATTAGTGATCAGTATCAGTCTATGGTTCAATTTAATGCCAAGCCTCAAGTTTTGGCTGTTTATTTGTCTTCTAAAATCTTTTATCATAAATCCATATTCATATTTTTCACCTGTCCTCATTTCTCACCTTAATTAAATCATCAATGGTATTAGACAATCTTAATCTTAATATCACATTTTCACTCCTAGATCGATTTATTTATTTATTTTTCATTTAGGTGACACCATAGTTTTCTCTATGCCTTGGTAGCCATTTGTTTCAAATGACCTTTTTTTGTAGCCTGATTTCACAAGCCATTTTAGTGATAGCAGCTGAGTACTCAGATATCTGTCTGTACCATTTCAAATGTCCAGTAGTTTTCCTTTATATTTTTTCTTACCACCCCAACACTAGAATTTTAGGCATGGGTCAGCAGTTCTTAAGCTCTGTTGCACATTATAGTGACTAGAGGAAGTTATTAAATTCCCAGCTGGAATTTAGATTTAGTTGTCCTGGAGATAGAAGGGCATTAGTATCTAATTTGAAAACTCCTGTGGTCAGTTAAATGTGAGGTTTTATTGAGAATCACGGAACGGAGTGATGTCTTCACTTTCTGTATCCTCAAATATAAAAATCTGGTAATTCAAATGGATTTTTCTAACTCTGAGTTTATTTTTGAAGTTCAGCTTTACAAACAAAGTTTACGAAACAAAGAAAATAGGGTGGTTTAGCTCACAGTTTATAAAGGTGAAAGTATAGTAATGTGCATCTCCAATCACTCAGTTTTTTTTTTGAGGGACCTCCAGCTGCATTCTACCTTAATGATAGGACCATAGATAGCACAGCTGAAACAAAGTGGTCACATAGTGAGATACGTAGAAAGAGGCAGGGGCTGACCTTGCCCTTTTATAGCAACCCAGTCTCTTGAAAACTAACTGGGTTTGCAAAACCACTGTAATCAATTGGGTTTGTAAAAGCACTGTATTATTCCTTTCAAGAGTAATGTATTGGATGACCTAAGTATGTTAAGCTATGTATTACTTTTTTAAAAGGGTCCCTAATTTTCCAACTGATATTGTCGAGACCATGCTTCCAATTCATTAAGTTGGAGACAGATACAAACTATCCCCACATCATAAAACTGTTTAATGTTCTTTTCACTTAGTATGTTCCAAGAAGACATTCAAATTCTCCTTTCATTCCATTTCCAGTATTCCAAACTTAGAAGATTGCAGATTTCTTAATGTACTGTGTTGATCGGGATTTATCCTAGATTGCAAGAATAATTGGTTCTCTATAATTGTTGGTTTAATCAGCAACCTCTTTGTTACCATATCCAAAATCAATCTTTAATTTGTTCATATATTATTACCTCTATCTTATTCTCCTAAAATTAAGTGAACATTAAATTTTACCTATAGTGGCATCCCACTAACATATTTATACTCACCTTTTCCATGATAACCTATGCCACACTCTCTATATAACAAGTCTGTATATTCAGTTTCACAACATCTTTTTAGATTCTCCTGAAAAATAAGGTAATGTATTTTTGTGTTCTCAATTCTTCAAATTACTTTAATCACCAAATTAAATCTATCTTTACTACAGCCTATTCTCTTAGAGAACTAATATCCCAGAACAATGACTTTAATTTTCATCTTTCTTCAAATTCCTTTTTAAGGTGCATCAGGTACATTGTCTTTCCCATTATTCTTCAAATACCTCACACACGGTCATCTAAAGGGGTTTGGTTTCACTACTACATACATTGCAACATATCATGACTAGCTTTCTTGTATCGGTCAAATATTTCTTTTCTCAAAGATGAGTGATACATTTTAGCTCTAACCCCATCTGCTTGTTTAATTAATTGATAAATTGATTTTTCATATCTGACATGGCTACTTTCTTAATTTCTATCTTTAAGAAGGAATATTGTTTATAATAGGGTAAAGGTATAGATTTCCTTAACAATATAACTCTGTTATCTTAAATAAGAATTTTACTCTAAGATGGAGTAATAAGAACATGAATATATGAATGCAATGAGAAGGATTTCATGTCAAAGGAATGTATGTAAGACAAAAAGTCTTGCATAGTCTGGAAGATAATGTTTGTCAAGATGGTGCTTAGAGAGGAGTAGCAAATAGGGAAGTAAAGGCTAGAATGTGGACAACACTAAAGAACACATAAAGATTTCAAAAAATGTTATTACTATGGATTCAGCAATACCTGAAAGAGACTTCATGATTACTACTAACACTTATGTTAATTCTCTTATATATTATACATTACATCCTGACCACAGCTTCTCCTCATTCCACACCTCCCAGACTCCCTCAACTGCACTCTTGCCAAGATCCACTCCTCCTCTCATTCCCTTCAGAAATGAAGAAGATTCAGCAGGGTTTTTTTTTTTTTTGTTACAACAGGCATCGGATTTTTTTTAATTTTCCTGGGGAGGCATATTCTCTATAGTGACTAGAAATGAATAGACCATGTTCTACCTAGGGACTAGCAAGAGGTCCCTCAAAGAGTTTCCAATGATAATGGGTTGCCTCCACTTTTTTTGTTCTACAATCATTGGTCCAGTAGTCAGCCTTTGCTGAATCGTCTTCATAACCCAGAAGGCTGGGGCTTTCCAGTTGGGTGATTCCCAGAAGAAACAATATTCCTAGGAATCTTTTTTCTAGAATCCCTTCACAGATGATCTATTCTAAAGCAATTAAATAATTTGATATTTTGATGTCTGTTGATACATTTGGAAATTGCTTCTCCTACCCAAGTTTCAGTGTTATAGTCAAAGGACTCAACATTGTTTGTGTATAGGATCCATTTGTCCATTGGTACAGACCTGACCTATAAGGGATCATGTATTTTTTGTATTCTAAATTATTATTTTCAAAAGCCATAGATTCAATTAGCACTTGTCTACCTTCTGTATTTGCTACCCTATTTGTACAGCTTTAGTTAATCTTTGCAAAAAGTCACTAAATGGTTCTTTTGGGCCTTGCAAAACCTTAGTATCTAATTCAAATCTTTCCTAGTTCTTGAATCTTTTCCCAAACATTCAAGATTGCTGTACAGCATAGGGACAAGAGGCATTCATTTTATATAGCTTTACTATCAGGGTCAGCATAAGGGCCCTCTTGACAGGTCTCAAAACCTCTGACTCTACCTTGCTGTTCAAGGGCCTTAGCTTATTCTCTTCAAAAACACTCCTGCTGCGGACCATGGGCTACTGAAACTGTGACTGCTTGAAGCCAATCATGTGGCATAACAATATTTCTTGAAGCCCATGTCTTTACCAACTCTTTCATATATGGTAATTGCCTGTCATAAGACATTACTGCTTGCTTAATATCTTTTAGATCTTTGATAAATATAGGTTCCCATTTACGTTTTGTATATCCTTTTGGGTATTGAGTATTTGCTGGCTTTTTAGAGGTCATAAAAGAATAAGTAGCTAAAACTCTTGGTAAGTCGTTACTGACTCTGAGAGGTACTGGTGATGCTAAATCTTTACTATTGTCTTTTGTGTGTACCCTTCTCCTTGCTTATCAGCTTTATCGAGTTACTCAATAGAATCAAATCCTTTCTTCACTGTCTTTTTTAAAGTCTGAATCTCTTCACCTTTGATTATTTCTAATTATTTCATCAAATCAATTAATTTCTGGTTCTCATTCTGTACATGTGTTTACAAGTTTTTAAATTTTTCAATTAATGATATTTTCTTATCCTTATAGATTATTTGGATGGCATATAAATTGCCTTCCAGGAGATATATCCTGTCTGCTAGCTTGTCATAACTTTTTAAACAGATTTTGATTGTCAATTTTATCAGTATGAATCATTTCAAAGAATTTATCAATACCATTTTGTAAAGTTTTATAACCCATTGGCATGGATTGACTTTTGCCTGTCAAATTATGGTTATCATTTTCAATGGCATGAATTATTTTAGTCAACTTCTCATTATCAGTCTCTAAAGACTGTATCTTTTCTAAAAGTGTCTCATTCTCGACTGTTATCAAATCATTTCTTATTTTTACTGTTTTTATGATTGTTTAAACGGTTCTTTTTTATTTTTCCATTCAAAAATTTACCCTTCTTCACCTCTTCCCCTCTTGCTCACCCACTCACTCTCCTCCCTCCCCCTACCTCCATAAGACAGGGCATGGAACCCTGCCCTGTGGTAAGTCCAAGCCCCCCCCCCACTTCATCCAGGTTTAGGAAGATATGCATTCAAATAGACTAGGGTCTCAAATGCCAGTACATGCAGTAGAAACAAGTCCCATTACCATTATCGATGGCTTCTCAGTCTGCCCCCATTAGCAGCCACATTCAGAGAGTCCGGTTTGATCACATGCCAATTCAGTCCTGGTCCAGCTGGATTTGGTGAGCTACCGTCTCAGTGGGTGGACCAACCCCCTCGTGGTCCTGACTTCCTTGCTCATCTTCTGCCTCCTTCTGCTCTTCAAATGGACCTTGGGAGCTTGGTCCATTGCTCTGATGAGGGTCTCTGTCTCTATCTCCATCTATGGTGATATTTGAGATCATCATCAGTATGGTAGTAGGGCAAGTCCAGTTCAGGCACCCTCTCATCTGCTGCCCAAGGACCTAGCTAGGGAAATCCCCATGGTCACCTGGGATCCCCCCTCTAGAGCCATCTCTTGCCACCCCTAAAATGGCTCAGTTAATGTAGATATCTTCTTCCCTGCTCCTATATCCGCCCTTCCTCCATATCTACCCTCCCACTCCCCCAAGCTCTCCCCAGTTTTTCACTTCTCCCTTCTCTCTCCCCTTCTCCCCTTTTCCCCAAGCTTATCCACACTCCTACTCCCACCCCCATGCTCCCAACTTTTGTCTGGTGAACTTGTTTGCTTCCAATTTCCAGGAGGATCTATATATGTTTTTCTTTGAGTTCACCTTATGTGTTAGCTTCTCTAGGATCTCAAACTATAGGCTCAATGTCCTTTGTTTATGGCTAGAGTCCACTAATGAGTGAGTACATACCATATTCACCTCTTTGGGTCTGGATTATCTCATTCAGAATAGTGTTGTCTATTTCCATCCATTTGTATGCAAAATTCAAGATTTTATTTACCACTGACTAGTACTCTAATGTATATATATTCCACACTTTTTTTTATCTATGCTTCCATTGAGGGGCAACTAGGTTGTTTCCAGGTTCTGGCTATTACAAATAATATTGCTATGAACAAAGTTGAATAAATACTTTTGTAGTATGATTGGGCATCTCTTGGGTATATTCCCAAGCATTTTGTTGCTGGATGCTGAGGTAGGTTGACTCCCAGTTTCCTGAGAAACTGCCACACTGATTTCCAAAGTGGTTGCACAAGTTTGCATTTCTAACAGCAATGGATGAGTATCCCCCTTACTCCACATCCTCTCCAGCATAGGCTATCATTGGTGTTTTTGATTTTAGCCATTCTGACAGGTGTCAAGATGGTATCTCAATGTTGTTTTGCTTTGCATTTCCCTGATTGCTAAGGAGGTTGAACATGACCTTAAGTGTCTTTTGGCCATTTGAATTTCTTCTGTTGAGAATTCTTTCTTCAGTTTAGTACCCACTTTTTAAATTGGGTTAATTAAAATTTTAATGTCTAGTTTCTTGTGTTCTTTATATATTTTGGAGATCAGACATTTGTCTGATGTGGGGTTGGTAAAGATCTTCTCCCATTCAATGGGATGCCTTTTTGTCTTAATGACAGTGTCCTCTGCTTTACAGAAGCTTCTCAGTTTCAGCAGGTCCCATTTATTCATTGTTGCTCTTATTGTCTGTGCTACTGGGGATATAAGTAGAAAGTGGTCTCCTGTGCCCATGTGTTGTAGACTACTTCCCACTTTCTCTTCTATCAGGTTCAGTATGCTCAGATTTATATTGAAATCTTTAATCCATTTGGACTTGAGTTTTGTGCATGGTGAAAGATATGGATCTATTTTCATTCTTCTACAGGTTGACAATCAGTTATGCCAGTGCCATTTGTTGAAGAGGTTTTTTTTCTTCCATTGTATACTTTTAGCTTCTTTGTTGAAAATCAGGTGTTCATAGGTTTATGTTATCCAGGTATTCAATTCAATTTCATTGGTCGAATTCTCTGTTTTTATGCCAATACCAAGATTTCATTATTGTAGCTCTGTAATAGAGCTTGAAGTAAGGGATAGTAATACCTTTACTCTGAGTAGATGCCTGCCTTTATGATTGAGGTGTGTTTCTTGTAAACAACAGAATGTTGTATCCTGTTTGTATTCATTCCCTTAACCTGTGCCTTTTTATAGGTGAATTGAGTCCATTGATATTAACTGATATTAATGACCAGTGGTTGTTAACTCTGATTATTTTTTTGGTGGGAGAGTTTGTGTGTTTCCTTTCTTTGAGTTGTGCTCGTGGAGGACTTTTAGATGTCTGAGGGTGTTATTTGTTTCCTTGGGTTGTAATTTTTCCTTCTATTACTTTCTGTAATGCTGGATTTGTGGCTCCATATTGTTTAAATTTGTTTTTATCCTGGAATATTTTGTTTTCTCCATTGATGTTGAAAGAAAGCTTGGCTGGGTATATGTAGTCTGGGCTTGCATCCATGGTCTCTTAGTTTCTGCAGCACATCTATCCAAGACTTTCTGGCTTTCATCATTTCCATAGAAAAGTCAGGTGTAATTCTGATAGGTTTACTTTTATATGTTACTTGACTTTTTTACTTTGCAGCTCTTAATATTTTTCTTTATTCTGTATGT
This sequence comes from Microtus ochrogaster, assembly GCF_000317375.1. Lineage (NCBI taxonomy): Eukaryota > Metazoa > Chordata > Mammalia > Rodentia > Cricetidae > Microtus > Microtus ochrogaster. The sequence goes on from NW_004949162.1 coordinate 902,273, forward strand.
TTTATATTTTGATTATTATTTGTTGAGGGGATTTTTTTTTATCCAGTCTATTCAGTGTTTTGTATGCTTCTTTATATATCATAGAAATATCCTTCTTTAGGTTGGGAAAGTTGTTGAATATATTTTCTGGGCCTCTGAACTATTATTTTTCTCCTTCTTTTTCCCCTATTATTCTTAGGTTTGGTCTTTTCCTGGTGTCCCAAATTTCCTGGATATTTTGTGTTAAGAATTTGTTGGATTTGCTGTTTTCTTTGATCAGTGTGTTTATTTACTCTATAGTATCTTCAGCATCTGAGATTATTTCTTCTATCTCTTATATTCTGTTTGTTGTAGTTGTCTCTGTAGTTCCTGCTCGTTTACCCAGGTTTTCCATATCCTGCCATCTCTTGGTTTGTGTTTTCTTCATTGCCTCCATTTCAGTTTACAAGTTTTGAACTTTTTCCATTACCTGTTTGGTTGCTTTTTCTTGAGTATCTTTTTGGGATTTATTCATTTTTTTCTAACTTTTTGTTAGTTTTCTCATCTATTTCTTTAAAGGAGTTTTCACATCGTGTTTAATAATCTCTAACACTTACATAATGTTTAAAGTCTATTTCTTCTGGATTAGGATTTTCAAGTCTTCCTGTTGTATGTTTGCTTGATTCTGGTGTTAACATGTTGCTTCTCATGGAATTCTTGCGTTGGCCCCTGCCCATGTCTTCCTTCAAATGCTGTTAGGAGAGTCTTGGCAGCTTAGTCCAATCTTTGCTGTGGCTACCTGTGTACTTGGGGGTTTTTCTTAGTCTGCCTTCTCTTAGGTCCCCTCAGCACTGGAGTTGGCTCTCAGATCCTCTCCACCCTGAAGTAGGCTGTGGTGGTGGATCTAAGGACCCCACAGATGGAATGAAGTGCTTGGGGGGGGGGGCAAGCTGGGATGGGATACGTAGAGAAAGGCAGTAGCTGGGGAGAAGCCCCACTGAATGGCCAGAAAGTTTAGGGGACTGGAGGATGCCTGTACTCCCTTCCTGGGTTGTCAGGCTTGCTGATAGGGCCCTCACTTACCCCTCTGGATGGAACTTCTGGTACAGGATCAGGGCCACTTGCTGGCCAGGGACTTTGCAGACAAAAGGGCAGGCTTGCTAGGTGCAGGCTCAGTGGAACAAAGAAACTCTGGCAGCAGTTGCACTCACCACTTTGTCCCCAGATCCTCAGCCCCGAGGCAGGCTGAGTTGGGGGATCCTATGACCCTGCATATGGAAAGAGGTGCTTGGGTGCAAGCTGGGATGGGATAAGAAGAGAAAGACAGTAGCCGGGGAGAAGCCCCACTGAATGGCCAGCTCAAATTATTTTTTATAGATATAATATAAATTATAAATCTGATAACAACTATGGCTAAAAATGTATAAGTCTCAGGTAAGTCATATACCTCTCCTAGAATTCCATCCATAATGAAATAAAATGTTATTAAATTCCAGGATGGAAATCTTATCTTCCATTATCTTAGAAATGGTATACATATTACTTTAGCATTTGACTTACCTCTGTTAAAAATCTTGGTTTAGCTGAGACTTTTAAGGTGTAATAACAATGTGGGCCAGAAAAACCTGTGCATTTTCTTAGCAGAACTCGAAACCAACCTGAATGGACTGAATGGAATTTTGTTAAAGATATTCCAGTCAGGGCAGCTCTACAGCAGTTGAACATGGGTCACATGAGTCAGGGGAAGGTGTAGTAGATAGCCATATGGGAGTCACATGCATGCAGGTCTGGGGGCAACCCACAAACCACAGAAGCCACAGGAAGCTGTGAGGGGCAGCAGAAAGCTGTGTAGGTGCCCCATGGGGAGGTAACAAGGATGGACCCAGTAGGAGAGGACGCTAAACCAGTAAAGGTGGGAGCTGAGAGTGCTAGTGCTTCTTCTGATCCCAGGTGTCTAGGTTTGAGTTCCAATTCCTAAACCTGAAATTCTAGTCCCAGCTCTGACCTGCGCTGATGGCTAAAATGTTTCAGGCAAATGTATTTTTTCCTAAATTCATACCCCCCAAATTGGGCACTAAATAATGATGTAAGATAACCCTCTGTATGCTATGAATATGTTTTATTACCATTGGTTAATAAAGAATCTGCTTTTGCCTATGGTAGAGCAGAATATATGTAGGTGGGAAAACTAAACTGAATGCATGGAGAATGAAGACAGAGCCAGGCAGACATCACGTAGCTGCTGAAGGAGAAAGACACCAAAAATTTACCTATAAGCCACAGCCTCATGGTGATACATAAATTTATAGAAATGCGTTCATTTAAGATGTAAGAGAAGCTAGGAATATACTTGAATAATTGGAAGAACATTGCTGTAATTAATACAGTTTTGTGTGATTATTTGGGTCTGGGCAGGAAGAAAAAAAGCGGTCTCCATTTATGCCCACTATCAGGCATTGATCCACATAAGACTTAAAAAATGCTTAAAATAAAAGAGAGCTTATAGATCCACAAAAATGGGATCCAAGTGCAGCTTTTTGGTAGGTACACTTATTTCAGATAGGAGGATATGATATAGAAATGAATAATTTACATTGGTATGGACTTTGTTTTATTGATACAAATTTAATGTCAATTTTGTTATATGTATATTTCTACTCTTATTTAAGGTACTATGTTTATATAACCTAGCTAAGACCTATACAGGCTTCCCAATTGTCTGTGAGTCCTTACAAGCCCTGCTTAACTGATTCTATAAGCCATGTATTCATGCTGTCCTTAATCCCTCTGGGTCATTCAGTCCTTCCTTCCCCTCTTCTACAAAGTTTTGATACTTTGCCATAATTTGTATTTAACATCAAAGAATAACATCTATCACATCATAAGACCAACACATTGAACTTCATGAAAATTTTACTATAATAAATTTAAGTAAAAAGTGGATCAGAACTATCAATGACAAGTCCTGTCTGGTGTCATATACGTATAATACTAGCTAATCAGGATGCTGAGCTGGAAAAATGCAATGTCAAGGTGTCAAAAGTGTGGGGGAAAGGAGTCTATTTGAGTACATAACTAAAGAGGAGAGCACATTTCCAGCAGGTGAGAGGCCCTGGGTTCATTTCCTAGCCATGTAGAAATGAATACAAAACAATGAAGTAATGCTCACAAATATTCACGTGTTAAAAATTCAAATATCTCAAAAGAAAAATTCTAGTATATTTCAGAATTACTAAATGCAATATTAGATTGTGCAGTTTAGCAGTTTGCCCTTCATCTGAGTATCACCAACCATTATGAATTTATTTTATATTCATGTGACTGATACGTTTTTTTCTACAAAATGTCACTGCAATCATTATTCATGAATTTTTATAATAAAGACATCACAGCAGTAATTACCTTGTAAATATTCTCCATGATTAATTTTAAGTGTTCTTTCCTTCTAGGTCAGATTTCTAACGTTCTTTACAATTTGTTTTCATCTTCTCTCATATATTGCATCCTGACTGCAGTTTCCCCTTTCTACTCTCCCTGCAATCCCTTTCTACCACCTGTACTCTCATCCAGACCCACTCCTCCTCAGATTCTCTTAAGAAAAGAGGCCTCCCAGGGATATCAACAAAACATTGTATAACAAGTTCCAGTAAGACTAGGCACAAACACTCTTTTCAAGACTGAATGAGGCAATTCAGTAAGATGAAAAGAATCCCCAAGCACAGACAAAAGAGTCAGAAACACCCTCACTCCCATTGTTAGGAATCCTACAAAAACACCAAGCTATACAACCATAACATCTGCAGAGGGCCTATGTTGGACCAATACAGACTCCATGATTGTAGCTTCAGTCTCTGTGAGCCCATAAGAGCCTCATTTAGATAATTCTGTAGACCGCATTCTCCTGGTGTCATCGGCCCATTTGGCTCCTATAATTCGAACTCCCCACACTTCTGTGGGTGTAGAATGATGTGGGAATGTACAGCAGTGAAAAATATTTTTTAACAAGCCAACCAATCTGATGTATGATTTCCTGGTAGGGAGTCCCATCTAGTAATTTTTTCTCATTAAACACTTCAATTCCTACCTAAGAACTGTATTTCTTCCCTAAGGACAACTTTGGGTGTATTACCACACTTAATGTGTTTATCTTGTGAAAATATGTCATCTACTGACTTACATATAGGTGTGGATTGACAGAAAGATGATTTCTGCATGTACTCAGAATGACATAGGATTCTCAGTCACAAAGACAGTTCTTTATGTGGATAACCTAACCTTAGACTTCAGAGCAAATTCAAAGCATGCTAATTGTCACTGGAGATAATGTTTGGTTGCACCTAGAGACAAATACTGAGCCTGTTTTCCCATGTGTTTTTTGCTGAATTCAAGGTCAGAATGGAATCAACCTGATTAGACATAACTTTCTCAGTAACTGAATTTTTGCATATATTCTAAGTCTCAGGCTAAAGGTTCATTTTTTTATTTACTGTCTACGAAGCCTCACCAATTTAGAGCTATGTGCAAGGATATGTTTTCTTACTGGCCAGTCACTGTGACATTCCTGTACAGATAGAAACTAAGTGATTTATCTTGGCTTGTGACAAGGGTTCGGACCCTAAAATATAACTTATCATTGTAAAGAGTTTTGGCTGGAAAGAAAGCAGAAGCAAGAGAGTGAGAGAGCAGTGGACAGAAATGTAGGCAGGCGGGGAGCAAAGGGGAGAAGCAGCGTGGCAGCAGCTGAGAGGCAGAGAGAGAAAGATGTAGAACTAATTAGAAAGAAGCTGCTGAATAGACAGCATTGAGAAGAGAGATAGAGCAATTTTTCATAGAGAACCTTTTTAAAGATAAAGAGAAAGTTGCCATCAGAAAGCATCTGTGATTAAGTATCGCCCAAAATGCATCTGATGTTTGGCAGTGATTCTCTACAGGTGCTTCCATCAGATGGCAATTATGCTTGGCTTCAGCCTGGAATTATAGTGGAATATCATTAGGAATCATTTGTTTGACATTTTTCAGATATTTTAAAGGCATCCTATTACAAGTGACCCTCTATCAAAAAAATACTCCCAATAAGTGTGTGTGTGTGTGTGTGTGTGTGTGTGTGTGTGTGTGTGTGTGTATATATATATATATATACACATATATATATATATATATATATATATTCCAAAATTCACTTATATGGTTGGATATTTGTGTTCAGGTATAAAGTCAATTGCTTTTAAGCCTGATACCACTTAAATACTCATATGTGAACATGTCCTCACACATGTACATGCACACACACACAAAAAACATAATTTTAACAATTCACACTAACTAAATATAATGTTACAAAATTTACTTCTATGAGTGTAAACTTTAATAATAAAATGATTTGCTTCAGGCATAAAATGATAATGATCTCCTATTATTATATTTAATAAGACATGCCAGTGAAGTGTCTATGTATAAACACTAAATTTTATGTGAACAAGATCAGTAGACTTCAAAACAGAATAGCTAAACTAAGCTGAACATGGTGACACACACCTTTACTCCTAGAACTTGGGAGGCAGAGGCAGCCAGATGTCTATGAGTTTGAGGCCAGCCTGGTCTACATTTTGAGTTTCAGGAACGTCAGAGCTACACAGTGTGACATACATACATAATTATTAAACTGCCTACTTTAATATTGTTTACTATAATCTTACAAAGTAAGAAGACTTTCCCCCCTCCCCAAATATCAGACAATACTAAACTGTTAGAAATGATTATCTTTCTAAATTAAACTTTGTCAGCTGGGCAGTGTTGGTACACATCTGTAATCCCAGAAACTGAGAGGCGGAGACAGGTGGATCTCTTAGTTTGAGGCCACCCTGGTCTACAAAGTGAGTTCCAGGACAATGCAGGCTACACAGAGAAACCCTGTGTCAAAAAAAAAAAGAGAAAAAAAATCTGTCATTTTTACTGATGATGCAGTTTACAACCTAGCATCACTTTTTTCCTTGTCTGGACATCTGAAAATTGCTTTAAATATTGGAATGGACTAAATATAAATATGTGCTATAAGAAGTCAGCATGCAGCATTATAGATGAAAAAGTCATGTTGTTTTTATATGCACAATTTCTGTGTGCACAGTAGAGTACTTAGCATTGTACCATGGATATACTAGGTAGTGGTGGTGGTAGTACTTCTCCTTCTCTTCATCGCCACCAGACTGACAAACTAAGTGCACTGAAATATTTGAAATATTTAGGAACAAATAAGCCTTTGGAGCATTAAACAGAATACTTTGTTTTCACAATCTTGTTAATCATAGAATAATTACTCATAGTTTGTAGAATCCAGGATTTAATTAATTTTCAGTATAGTCCTTTGTCTTGTCAGATATTAATCATTTGGATTTCAAAAATTACAGACGTGTTTTTATGTGGGTAACAGAAATGTTTCCTAGAGTAGGCCAAACCACAAAGAAACCAATGGAACTCTTTGCTACTCTTAGCAGAGCCATGAGTGTTTAATGATATGTTTTATGAGTGTTTAAAGGATTTTGACCATCTTTTTCAAGTTAAAGGGTACAAAATAACCAATCAAATTTGGATAACAATAAAGCTATATACATCTCCATTTCTTACAGGAGAACAGTATTATGATAATCTTCATTTTGAGTTAAAGAGAGTATATATTTATATTAGAAGACAATTTTAATACATGTTTATCTACTAGTCAGGTACCAACTACTTTGTAATTGAAAGTGATAAAAGACATAATAAATGCTAATTCAAGGTCTTTGGCTCATGGATTTAATGGCATGGTACAGGATTTTGATACCTAATTTGATTTTCCAATTCTTCTATGATGTGGACTACATAAATTCTCTATTAACTTAAACAAATTAAGAGATACATGGTTGACACAGAGGATCAAACTGTGGCATAAGGAAATAATCTGATTGAATATAACAGTACATTTGAAGCAATTCTAGGTTCTATTTTGTATGTATTTATGTTTCTAGTTATTCTACAGTGAGTCTATTGGTAAAGCTAAAGTTATATCAAATTCACACAAATTTTGTGTAAAGAAATGAAAGCATATAAAATGAAACATAAAAATTTAATATACCTTAAATTTAACAAGAATAATTAGCAAAACAGAGTTTATATGTTAGCAGTTGGAAACTACATTCTTTCTGAAGCTATGCATTGGGGAATTTATTCTATAATCTAAAACATAATTTACAGATTTTTCTCATTTTCTTCCTTCTCAACTGTTTCTATGTGTTTTACTCAGTTTAGTCCCATTTCATTATCCAGCAAGTGTTCACTTTGTTTTGATGACAAATAATCAGTGAAACATGTCTCAAGTCAGAGTGAGGAGAAAGCAAGAAGCAGAGCTATTTGTTCAGTTGTCTGATTATTGGATTCTTGAGTTTTCTGTCAGTAACTTTTCTTGAAGCAGTACTCAGGAAAACAGTCCTGCTGATTCTTCCTAAATGTGTCATGACAGCAATGAGAAAAATTCATTTTTTTCTTCTAGAAATATTTAAATTCTTCTCAGTGTAACAAAATTCTTTTCTTTGGGAGACTTATAATTCAAAACACAGAGAAAAGTTTAAACTGTGGAGAAGCAAACTATATAGAATAGGAGAAAATGTATGATATGGGAATATATTTTCAAATCTGAAATGAGAAGGAGTATCATATCAATTGGCTCCAGTGAGCACTTACACAGTCAAATTTACTCTAGTAAGGTCAGCAGAGCACACAGACTTTACAAAATGTGCTGCCTGAACTTCTCCCTTAAGAATTTTCGTGAGGGGCTGAAGAGATGGCTCAGGAGTTAAGAGCACTGGCTACTCTTGCACAGTTCCTGATTTCAATTTCAATCAACCACACGGTGACTTACAATCATCTCAATGTCTGTCATAAAGGTGAACATGAAGAGAGAACATTCATACATAAATGAAATAAATAAATATGTTTTTAAAAAATTAAAAAAAGAGTTGCCCTGCAGGATCTATATACTTATAAATAGCTTTGATGCATAGGAGATAATGAAGCACAAAAAAGGTAGGCAAAATATATACTCTGAAGAAAGAAGGATAGAGGTTTTTATTTCTAAATTTAGACACTATTATTGTGTCACAGTGAATAGTGTTTTGCATTGTTACATATGTCTATCAATTTTTTTTCTGGAAATTCTACTATAAAATTGTGTTACTAACTAAAAATATGGGGGATGTTTAAATACTAAGTAAATAAAACATCCATTTCCACAGTTGCACTAGGCTCATTTCTGTAGCGTGACTAATAAAAACCCAGAAACAGACATTGGGATTTAAGATGAAAGATCAGAGAACAAAGCAACCAACCACTAGAGAGTTTTTATCTCTTTGAAATCTTCACAGTGAAAAGAGAGTGAGTTCTGGTCTCATACTACCTTATATTCCTCTCTAGTGCTGGTATTAAAGGTATGTACCACCACCACCCAGCCTCTATGGCTAACTAGTCTGGCTGCTAGGACTAAAGTTGTGTGCTACCACTACATGGCCTGTATTGACTAGAGTGCTAGCTTTGCACTCTGCTATTCAGGCAAGATTTATTTGCTAGATCATAAATAAAATATCATCACACATTTCAAGTGTTCAATAGTAATTCACGGGTAGTAAATATTATATAAATAGGCCATTTAGAAAATTGAACACTATTCTTTGGAACATTTTATTTTCTTAGCTTGCCTTTTCTATACAATAAAGAAAAAATTAACTTCTTATTCTAAGATATCTAGAGAATATGCAATTATTTGAAATATTTATATTTCAAAGTTTTATAAATTCAAAATTCAGATTATTAAAATATATGAGAATATTTTACAATAATAAATATGGAGAAATATATCAGTATATATTTTAGTGTCAACCATAGTCCTGTAAGATTAGAAAATACAACTAGGTATAATAAGAGATGCCCTGGAATCATAAGACTTGAAAGGCTGAGGCAGAAGGATTGCATGAGCTTGACGCCATTTGGGGCTGCATAGAGAATCTAAGGTGAGACTAAAATACATATTAAGACATATTAGAAATAGATTTAGAAAATGCAAATGTACATTATTATGAGATATTAAAATACACATGGTTTAAATAGAAGTTAAAACTTAGTGACATTTAGGCTGATAGTCCTCAACTAATTTTAATTTCCTGAGAGATTAGTCACAGAATTAGCTTATTTGAAGTTTTATCGGACATAATTGTTGCCATAGGAACATTCCTGGTGTGATTTCTGCTGAAAAGGATTCAGGGCAAGAATACAGAAAGTTTGGTAGAGTATGTACAATAGATACACATTTCAGTCAGAAAGTGATTTTAATTTTGTTTTTATCTATATATTTATATTTTTGGCCAAAATGACACATATATATTTCAGCACAGTATAAGGTGGCATTAAAGAATCCTTGCTCAGGAGAAGCTCCAGGTTAAGAGTTATACCTCAATTAGTCCTTGTTGGACCGGATAACAGAAAGCAAGTCACATTATTCCTGGTATCTAGATGGAGCATTTCCAAAAGACTGAGATCGTCCTTTCCAGTGATTCTGCTTGTACTTTACATGAAGAAGGTTTTGTATAAGCAATACATTTATAAGGTATTGTATATTAAGCTATATATATATATATATTAGTATATATTATAATAAATTATAATCAACTCAAATGTTCTTACTGGCACTTCAAAGTCTTTATTTCAGAAAATACCTGGGCTATTACTGATCTGTATTTAGCCAGGCTGCCTTTGCTTGAATTTCTGAGAAATAGTTGAATGATTATGCTATGCTGCACCATCTGAATAATGAAGCAGTGCCTGCACATTGTATGAATTAATTTGATCAGCCTGGAAACTGTATGGGAAATGTATTGTTATTCATGATTTGTGGTTATGAAAATGAGACCTATCCTGAAGTTAACAGTAAATTACAAAAAGCAGAAATGAAGCCATGTTCTACATACTTCTGATGCACTTGTGCTAATCACTGCAGTCCAATTTTCCCTTCAACTTTGACAACAGGAGAAAACATATGGCTTCAATACATGCTACTTATGGGCCTGTTGCTGATATTCTGACACCATCCTAAACTTTTCTAATATCTTAAAAATACACAAAGTGGAAAATATTAAAATGATCTTATTTACATATATACACGTGTATAATAACATGATAAATATGCACATATACTATGGACATGACTTATGTTCTAAATAAACATTTGGTAATACATAAACATTTCAAATAAAAAAACTATTACATGTACAATGTGACCCTGTTTAAAAAAGAATACAAAATGTAGTGAAAATAATTTATGAAAAGAATTACACAAGCATGCTATTTTTGTATAGTGAGAGTACTAATACTTTGTTTATAAGAAATAAGTATATAAATGTACCTTGGATGTTTCTTGTGCAATTCATTGGATTTAACATCTCAACAGCATTTTCTCCATTGTATTTTGTTTTATTTTTATGAAATATCACACTTTTCTATATATAAGTTAATGTGATTAGCATATAGTTACTATATTACCTGTTTTCAATTTTGAATTTGCTTCATGAATCTCTTTTGCCCACTTTCTCTGGTGATGACTTCGAGCTTTATATTGAAAACTAGCAGCAAAGTAGGAAGTTTCTTGAAGACTTTAAAGAGAACATTCTTAGCCTTTCCATATATAATACAATGATACCGTCTACTCTAAGAGTTCTGTTTCTCATTCAGTTGATATAGGTATCACATCCTCCATTAATAAATTTTTATATATTGGACAATTATTGTTTTATATATAGTAATTTTTATTATTAAAAATATTTAAATATTGTATCAGTTTTTCTAGCATTTTATTGAGGGTTATTGCATATATATTTTGAAGAATATGATTCCCATCTCTTTGTTACTGTTTTTATTTAATTTTGAAAGAATATTTTTTACTATATCGATATAATTATAACCAGACATTTCTCTCCTGTCAGTCAGTTTCCAAATAACCACTCTGAGGATTAATATTAATTACAAATTGCTTAGCTTATTAGCTCAACCTTACTATTAACTAGCTTTTAAAACTTAAATTAACCCATTTGTATCATGACTTACTATCTCATATTTTGCTTCTCTGGCAGCTGCTGGCATTTTTCTTAACACAACCATTCTTGACCTGTATCTCTGCTTGGGTTTTCTACATAGTTGTATTCTGCCCTGGTATAGGCCAAAGCAGCTTCTTCATTAACCAATGGTAATAAAACATTCACAGCATACAGAGGGTATCCCACATCATATAATGGTGTAATAAGAGCATATATAGCATGTTATCACAAAATAGCCTTGTAACATGTATGAGTTAGAATGCATTCCTGTACAAGATTTTAGAATAATCTAAGTATAACCAGTAGTAGTAATACTACTGGTATTTGGTAAAATTCAACAGTATAGCAATGTATTCCAGACCTTTTCTTAATGTGGAAACTTTTTCATACTGATTCAGTCTGATTAATTGTTATTGAACTATTCTTGTTCTCTGTTTATTTTTCAATCAATCCTTGTAAGGTCCATAAGGAAAAAAAATGTTGATTGTTGTTCTAGGTTATTAAACTTGCAAGTGTTCAGAGATTCTCTAATTTCTGTAATGTCAGTTGCCATGTTTATATTTTATTTTATTTAATTTTTTTAACCACCTCTGTAATTTCATTTATTTGGGATTTCTCTATTCTTTTGCTAATTCTAATTAATGTTCTGTCTGCTTTGAAAATCTTCTCAAAAAATGAAGTTTTTGTTTCATTGATATTCTATATGAAGTTTTACTTTCTGTTTTGTTTATTTTATTTTGACCTTTAATGGTTATTTTCATTTAATAACTTGGGCTTAGTTTGCTCTTGTTTCTATAGTTTATCGGCAGTTCAGGATCAGTTATTTATCTGTGTTATCTCTTCTTTTTGTATGTGGACTGGCCATTGGCTATTGTAGACATCCCTTTTCACATTATTTTGTTTGGATATTGTAGTTGTTGAAGTCTTTATCTCCACTTTGGTTTGTTTAAAGAATTTAATGCTTCTTCTTGATTTATTAATTTACCAATTAATTTTTAAAAGAAAGTTCTATAATTTTGATTTCATAGAGTTCTAAAGTTATTAATAATTTATTCCCTTGTTGTATGTGTGGACACCAAAATCACTTGAATCCAACAGACCACAACTTAGAGAAAACCTGGTTTAGGCTGTCTGAAGATCATTACCTTTTCTTCCTTTGTTCTCCCAGATCCAGTACCCTGTCTCATCCCCAACTCTGGAACAGAACATCCGTGGAAGACTTCCCTGCCACTTCACTCCTATCTTCTCTAAATCTCACAGACCTTCAACTTGTAAGCTTACTCTCACCACTTGTTTTCATTTTATCCCAACCTGCCATACCAACAGGTACTTTCCGCTATCCCCCAGTCAACTCTGCACAGGGAGCAGGTAGGCTGTCTGTAGCTCTCCACCTTCTATTTTTATCTATCTAAACACACAATATCAAACTCAGTAGTATAGTAGGCATTCTGGAGGTTACCTCTTTTCTCTATTGCTCCTCATTCAAATGAGAAATGAGCAGATCTGGGTTGAATACTCTGCTCTCCCTCTTCCTGTGAACCCTCTCAGATCCAATTCTAAGAGGTAGCTCCCAATACCCCCAAAATAATTTACTTGTAATCTCCAGTATCTAAAACTGTCTGGTCCAAAGAAAATTTCCTACCATTAACACATATGTATCATACACTCTGGCAATTCAAATGGGAAAGAAAAGCTAAGTACAAAGCATCCAACCACACAGACAAATTCAGAAGTCAACACATAGAGCTTTAGTCATCCCCAATCCAGATGCCTACATTCCAGTATAAAAACATAATTAATAAAAGCCAGTGTAATATGTTCCTGCCAGAGTCCAGATATCTTTCACAGAAGAACCTAAATATTCCAACATAGCTAAAAACACAAGAAAAAACTTTAAATCTACCTATATGAAGATAATAGAGGCCCTGAAAGAGTACATAAATCAATCCTTAAAGAAACAAAACAAAACACAAACTGCTGAAGAGAATTATTTAATTCATTAAACAAATCTATACAAGAAAAAACAGTGGAAGAAAATGAGTAAAACTATTCAAGAGATGAAGACAGAAATAGAATCAATAAAGAAACACAAACTTAAGAAATTCTAAAAATGAAAAATTTAGGAATTTGAACATCAACTAAAAAGGTAAGCTTTAACAATAGAATATGAATATGAGAGATGGATGATAAAATGACAGGCATTGAACATACAGTAGAAAAAATAAATATAATGAACAAAGAAAATGTAAAAACTAAAAAAATAAAGAACCAGTGACACAAGCATCTAAGAAATCATAAACACTATGGAATTGTTTTCTAACAATAAATTTTCTAATCTAAAAAGAAATGCTTTTAGAGATACAAAAAGCATACAAAAAAACGAAAAACAATAGAACAGAAAAGAATATACCCTCATCTTCCCTATGTTGCATCAAAACATTAAATATTCAGAACAACAAAAAGAATATTAAAAGATGCAAGGGAAAATTACCAAGTAACATATACAGGATTACCTCTTCGATACACCTGATTTCTGATTGGAGGCTAAAACCAAGAAGGGATTGGGCAGAGGTACCAAAAATGTTTATGTGCTTTTTCCCCAAGTTCCCTCCATCCTCCCCTTCTCCCTTTTCTCTCCCCATTTCCCCTTACCCCCATCCCATCCCACCCCCAAGATCCCAATTTTCTCCCCGGCAAGTTTGTCTACTTACCATAGCCAAAAGGATAACTATATGTTTTTCTTTGGGTTCACCTTCTTACTTAGCTTCTTTAGGTTCGCCAATTGTAGACTCCGTGACCCTTATTTATGGCTAGAAACCAATTATGAGTGAGTACATCCCATG
>NW_004949162.1:917314-917804 GCF_000317375.1 Microtus ochrogaster
TAATTAAAAAATGTTTATGTGATCTTGGGTAAATGTCCTAATGTCCAGCAAAATCCATTGACCATGGATAAAGCAAATAAGATATTTCATGATCTACAAATCCAGCCATAAAGACAGTCCTGGATACAAAACTTTAACCCAATTAGGTTAACTACACCCACCAAAACACAGGGAATACATAATCCAACATCAGCACAATCAAAAGAAGAGAAACATGAACACCCACCACCACCACCACCACCACCACCACCACCACCACCACAGCCACCACCACCACCACCACCACCACCACCACCACCACTAACAACAAGAGAAAAGTAATAGGGATCAACAATCTTTGTCATTGAAATCTCTCAATATCAATGTTCTAAATTCCCCAATAAAAACACTGAGATTACTTCCCATAGGCAAGAGGATAACTATATGTTTTTCCTTGGGTTCACCTTCTTATTTAGCTTCTTTAGGTTCACCAATTGTAGACTCTGTGACC
>NW_004949162.1:919224-922015 GCF_000317375.1 Microtus ochrogaster
ACCCACTGAGACAGTGGGGCTGATCTATTGGGAGCTCACCAAGGACAGCTGGACTATGACTGAAAAAGCATGGGATAAAACCGGACTCTCTGAACATGGCAAACAATGAGGGCTGATGAGAAGCCAAGAACAATGGCACGGGGTTTTGATCCTACTCCATGTTCTGGCTTTGTGGGAGCCTAGCCAGTTTGGATGTTCACCTTCCTAGAAAAAAATACACAGGCTATGACAGCCTTTGATCTCTGACCAGTCACTAAGTTCTTCCAACAAAAATAAATACACAACATATCCAAATGTATGAGATACAGTAAAAGCTTTTAGAGAAGGCAAGTTCATAGCACTAAGTGTATACACAAAAACCATGGAGAGATCTTATACAAGCAACTGCATAACACAACTAGAAAGTTCTTAAACAAAATAAAGTGATCACAACTAAGGGGAGTAGACACTCAGAAATAATTAAACTCAAGGCCAAAATCAATAACAGAAATAAAGTAGAAAACACAAATAATCAAAGAAATAGTTGGTTCCTTGAGAAAAAATTAAAAGATAAACAAATTCTTATCTGAACAAACTAAAGACTCATAAATAATATTGAAATTAACAATATCAAAAATGTAAAGGGAAAATAAAAACAGACACCAAGGAAATGCTGATAGTCAGAAGGACATACTTTACAAACACACTCTACAAAATGGAAAATCTCAAAGAAATGGTCAATATTTTTAACATGGACCACTTATTAAAGTGAAATCACAGATAAGTAATTTTAAAAACCCTATAAGCTCTAGGGAATAGAAGCAGTCATTAAATGCCTCCCAACCAAAGAATCCCAGAGCCAGATATAGAACAGAATTCTTCCAAAGTTTCAAAGAAAAATTAAAAGCAATACTCTTCAAATTATTCCACGAAACAGAAATTGAAGTAACATTGCCCAATTTATTTTATGAAGCCACATTTCTCCTACACAGAAACCATATAAGGAACCAATAAAGAAAGAGAATTGCAGACCAATTTCCTTTATGAATATAGTTGTAAAAATAATCAATAATGTAATTGAAAAGTAAAATCCAAGAAGACATGAAAAAGATCATCTATCATAATCAAATGCACTTCATCAGAGAAGCAGGGATGCTTCAATAGACAAAAAAATCAAAAAATGCAATCAGCCATAAAAAGAAACAGAAAGGAAAAAAAAATCTTTTCTTTAAAAAAAGAAAAGGCCTTTGAAAATTCCAGAATGGTTTAATGGTGTAAGTACTGGAGATATTATGATAAAATATAAAGAATTGCAGACCAATTTCCTTTATGAATATAGTTGTAAAAATAATCAATAATGTAATTGAATGCAATCATATGCCCAACATGAACTTAAGTGGAAAACACAAATCTAAATTTAAATTCTACTAAAACCAAAAGCAATGCAAGGTTGTCCACTCTTTCCTTACCTGTTCAATGTAGTTCTTGAAGTTCTACTTAGAGGAATAAGACAAATGGGGGAAATTGATGGAATACAAATTGGAAAGGAATAAGTCCAAGTACCTTATTTGAGGATGATATGATAGTATACATAAGTGACACTAAAAATACCACCCTGGAACTCCTGATAAACACCTCCAGCAATGTATGTAGATACAAAATTACTTGAGAAAATTAGCATCTCTCCTATATTTAAATGAAAAAAAAAACAGAGAAGAAAAGTTAGGGAAATAACTCCTTAAGTAGTGTAAAATATTTTGATATAACTTTTAGCAATCAAATGAAAGATGTGTGATATAAACTTCAACAGTTTAAATAAAGATATTGAAGAAGATATTAGAGAACAGAATGATCTCTGATGCTCATGGAACTATATATATTAAAAAGTAGTTATCCTACCAAAATGAATCAACAGAATCAATGAAATCCCAATAGAAATTTCAACACAATTTTTTACATACCTTGAAAGGACAAGAAATTCTCAGTGGAAAAAGAAAGTATCTTCAGAAAATTATCTTTATCAAAGTGGATGTCTATATGTAGAGGAATGTAAATAAATCCATACTTTTCACTCGGTACAAAATGCAATTTCAAATGAATCAAAGATCTCAACATAAAACCAAATTCATTGAACATAATAGAAGAGTGAGTGGGAAATCGCCTTGAACTCATTGGCACAGTAAACATCTTCCTGGAGAGAAAACCAATAGTACTGGCACTAAGATTGACAATTCATAAATGGGACTGCATAAAATTGTAAAGCTTCTGTAAGGTAAAGGGCACAGTTATTCAGACAAAGAGGCATCTTACAAAATGGGAACATTGTTAACTGATAGATGACAAATATCCAAAATATATAAAGATCCCAAGAAACTAGATTTCAAAAACCAAATAATCAAACTAAAATTGGGATACATATCTAAACAGAATTTTTAATGGAGGAAATTTAAATGCCTGAGAAACAGATAAATCTTCCATATTCTTAGTAATCAGGGAAATGCAAATCAAATCTTTGAGCTTCCATCTTACACTTGTCAGAATGACTAAAATCAAAAACCTGAGTAACAACTTATCCTGGCATAATATGAAATGTTGGGAATACTCCTCCATTGCTGATGCTAGTCCAAAGTTGTACAACCACAATGGAAATCAATATGGCTCTTCCTCAGATGTAGGCGTAAGTCACAAACAATGCCACAGCAGTTTGGAATTATGATTAATAGGGTATTATTTATTTAAAGGGGAAAAAACTTACAGATCACCGTCAGCCCTCTGTACAACCAGGAAGGGAGTCTAGTCGCCAGCCGAGCAG
>NW_004949162.1:928855-929982 GCF_000317375.1 Microtus ochrogaster
GCTTTTTTAAAGGGAGAGAGACCACGCCCCAATGGGCTGGTATCTCAGCGGCTATAGGCTGGAGGAGCGGAAGGACCTCCCGCAACACTCAGAAAGTTGGGATTCAATCTACCTGTAGGGGAATGTGTTGCAGCTGTGGAGCTGCAAAGATATCTTGACCTGTCAGAAAGCCAGGCTATACTTAGAGCAACAATAGAATGGCACAGCCCTGGAGGACAGGTGCCTTGACTATTGAGAATCCAGGCTTCCTAGAGCCACAGTAGGATAGCTCTGGTTAGACGAAGATGGAGTACAGTGGTGGGAGACCTTCCAGCAGGGTATAGCAATCCTGCTCTTTGGAGAGCTTCTACACCTGAATTCTGCTCTGTTCCCTTAAAGAAACATTCTAGGAGAGCTATCTGCTTCTTCTCCACCCCAAAATACTTAGGGAACATTCCAGCAAGGTTCTGGTTTTCTGTTCTTCTCATCCTTCAGCTTAGTCCCCTAAGGTACATCCAGGCTCAATTCTTCTATGCTACAATGGTGAATTAAGATCATCACCCAAGACTCTTTTGAGAAAAACATTTATTTAAGAAGGGGGAGTCCAGGAGAGAGGCTGCCTCTGCCAGGGAGGGGTAAACAGCAGACTTCCTCCAACTGAATAGGCAGAGAGGGCTTCTTAGCGGCCTAGATTCCCCAAGAAGAAGAGAGATTTGTTACTTTTCCCTGCTTAGGGACTGGCCAGTTTAGTCGGTCAAGGTCGGGGGCAGAGATGGATCTAATTTCATGGACAAACTGGGATTCTTTCACTTGTCCTTTTTAGCCTTTTATTTCTTATCTTAGGACCAGGCAATATTTCTTTCACTGGCTCTGATTCTAGGGACAAAGTACATTTCAAAGGCATCAGTTTCAGAGTCAGGGCATGTTTCGTTGTTCCTGGATTCAGGGAAAGATATGTTTCTTTCCCTGGGTCAGGGCTCATATCCAGAGTGTGTTTCTTTTTTTTTATTGAGAAAAAAAAATTTCCGCCTCCTCCCAGCCTCCCACTCCTCCCGCCCTTCCCCCACTCCTCTCCCCCTCCCTCTCGAGTCTGAAGAGCAGTCAGGGTTCCCTGCCCTGAGGAAAGTCCAAAGTCCTCCCCCCTCCAT
>NW_004949162.1:930787-955699 GCF_000317375.1 Microtus ochrogaster
ATCCTATAGCCATACTGATGAATATTTTGCATATCACCATAGAACCTTCATCTGGCGATGGATGGAGATAGAGACAGAGACCCACACTGGAACACAGGGTGTGTTTCTTTTACTGGCTCCAGGTTAAGAGTCAGAGTGCTCAGTGGTTGGTTGTTTTTCTGCCTAGGGATTGGTTGGCTCACTTGGACAGTTTTGACAGGGACAGAGATGGATCTGATTTTATGACCTAACTGTATTTCTTTTACTGCTCCTTTTTAGCTTTTTGGTTCTTATCTTAGGACCAGGGCATATTTCTTTCACTGAATCTATTTCTAGGGATGAATTGTATTTTTTTTGACACTGGTTTCAGAGTCAGGCCATATTTTTGTGGTCCTGGGTTCAGGAATAAAGGTGATTCTTTTCATCTTTCTGGCTCAGTTCTCAGATTCAGGAGGGTGTATTTCTTTCACTGGCAGAAAGTGTCTAGATGTCCCTCAAAAGAATAGATGAAGAATATGTGGTACATTTACACAATAGAGCATTAGTCAGCTATTTTAAAATGACATTATAAAATTTGTAGGCAAATTAATGGAACTAGAAAAAATTATCCTAAGTGAGGTAATCGAGACCTGGAATATATTTTCTCATTTTTTGACATTACCTATTACATAAATGATAGACAACCTACCATGTGTAGACCCAGAAGAGTTTAGGAATTATATTAACAGACTAGAATGGAACACACATGTCTCCCCTGGAGAAGAAATATAATAGATTTTGCTGGTGTACTACGAATGGGCGGAGGGGAATACAAGAGTCATGTGGTGAGAAAGAGGGAAGATGGTGTTAATGAAATGTAGGGAGAAACATCTAGGATTGTGGGATATTTGAGGGATGATATGGAAACTTAATACAGTAGAATATTGATAAATAATAAGGTGGTGATCCTAATGCAGTCGCTAATAAGGAGAATACAGTTTCAACTGCCCATCTCTACTTACCAAAGAAAGCTTTCAGTAACAGGACTGGATGGAACACAATTTAGTTGTTGGCCAAGGAGATCCCATAGAAATCTACAAACATTATATAGGCTATTGCTAAGACAATTGTTTGTTTGCTACAAACTTACAGCAGGGCTTTATTGCTGTGGGCAAAACCCAGATGACTCATTGAACATGAAGATGTAGAGTTGGTGCCTACATGGAGCCCTCAGCTTTATGTTCATTCTAGTGTCTTCAGTGTGGGACGATACTCTTCAGGCAATTGAAGGAGAAACATGGACTCAAACAGAGCTACAAATGCTTTTATCATCAATCTTTTCTGACTCCAGAATGTGATAGGACAATGGTGACACAGAACTTGTGGTAATGGCCAACCACTGTCTGATTTGACTTAAACCCACTCTGTGAGACACAACCTATACTTGACACTGCTTGAATAACCAAGTACCAGAAGCTAGAAATCCAGGAATCTATGGTAAAACTAAACATTACTGTTTTATAAAAAGTACCAATAAAATAATTCCTAGTGGTATTCTGCTACACTCAGAGTTCAGTGCTATATTCAACCATCAACAGAGAGGCTTCTTCCAGAAACATATGGAAACAGATGCAAAGCACTACAGCCAGACATTATACAGAAAGATTGTCTAAATGTATGGTCTCCATTAAATCCTTCTCCTCAGAGATAAGGGAATCCCTATAAAAATGAGGTAAAAATATTTTAAGAACCAGAGAGAATGGAGGAGACCAGGAAAATGAATCCCTCTGAGTATCACAAATAATAAAAACCCAGAGACAGATATTCAACCCAACAACCAGAACAGATGTTCAAACCAACATCCAGAAAAGTAAAACAGCCAAGCCACTAGAGATATCTTACCTGTACAAAGGCTGGGTGACCATAAAAGAAGCAGACTAATCAGGCTAAGCCTCTTTCTTCTCCCATTTTATTTTCCCTCTAGGGCTAGGATTACAGGTATATAACTGCCTAGTACTGGGATTAATGTGTGAGGGACCAACACCTGTAATTTCTTTGTGAATTGATATTGTGTAGCCCAGGGTGGCCATGAACCCACAGAGTTCCTTGTGCCTCTATCTCCCAAATCCTGGGATTAAAGATGTGTACCACCACTGCCTGAATTCTAGTAGCTTAGCTTTGCCCTTCTGAAATAAGGTGTCACATGAGGGCCTGCTTGTTGGGATAGGCAAGTTTTATTTATTGAAGCATAAATAAGATGTTACTATATTTCCCCTTTTAGGTCTAAAATAAAAAAGGCTATAACTAATATAAAAACTATATACAGTAAGTACAATGGCTATATGCAGTATACACAGGCAATAAGTACATCAACAATTTCTAGTGTAACATGAGGGCCTGCTTGTTAGGGTTTCTGTCCGGCCCAGTTCCCACAGCTAGTAAATCCCAACGAAAATACACAGAAGTCTATATTAATGATAAAACAGATTGGCCCATTAGCTCAGGCTTCATATTAGCTCCTATAACTTACATTAACCCATTATTCTTATCTATGTTAGCCACATGGCTCGATACCTTTTTCAGTGGGGCAGGTCACATCCTGCTTCTTCAGTGTCTGTACAGGACTGTGAAAAGAGCTTCCTTTTTCCCAGAATACTCCTGTTCTCATTGCTCTATCTCTACTTCCAGTCTGGTTTTCCCACCTATACTTTCTGCCTGGCTACCGGCCAATCAGCGTTTATTTAAAATATAATTGACAGAATATAGACATTGTCCTGTATCACTCTAGCCCATTTACATTTGATAAATTCAGAGAAAATATTCCACATTTACCCTATCTTGGTGAGTCCAAAGTCTTATACCTAATTTACTCTCTATTATAACTTTCTTTCCGAATTTTATAAACAAGGAAAACTATAACCATATTGTCTTCAACTTCCTAAGAGAACCAAAGAGGAAATAATATTAACAAAGTAAGCAGTAAGTAAGTAAGTAAATGCAAGCAATAAACTTCTAAAAAATGTGAGTAATGAGAGAAACACTTAACCACCTAGGCAGTCACTCAAAGTTCATGTACAACATTGGGGCATTCATCTTTTGCCTACAGGCCTAGCATATCTAAAAGACTTTTATGTGAAACAGTATATTCTGAAGAGTAGTCCCTCCTTATCCTAACATTGTGTGACAGTCACTTTCTCTTTTATTCTTCTTAGCCATTTAGGATGACGCACTGTGAGCAGTTGAGGCAAGGACATTTTCTTGCCCAGTGAATTACTTTTGACACAATGAAAGTAAACTTCATGTGGAGTTTCTTTGACTTCCATTATCTTCTCTAAAGTAGATTCATGCTGCCAGGAACAGACATGATTCATAGTCATAAAAGCAACTAGGTCATTAAAACTTCTTAAATACCATATTCTGTAGATATCTGAAGTATTCAAAGATGACCTGTCTATCTAAAATATATCTTTGTTTGATCTTAAAAACATACCGAATATGACTACAAGTTTGATTATACCATGTGATTAACTACTAATACTAACCTACCTTTTCTTATTATCCTAAACAGTTGATAATAATAATTTTCAATGACTAGAAATTTACATTACATTGTAAAATGAGTTATATTGGTACAATATTTTGAACAAGAGTAGAAATGCATGGTCAGTATGTTCTATACAAATTAATCTCAATATATAAAATTTGTATACAGTATACAAATGTTCAATCCATTGTAAAACATTTGAAGCTAGAAACTGCTTTTTAAAAGTAGATTCAATAATCTACATTTTTTACCCTATCATATCTATTTCCTCCTAATGTTGTAGGATGATACTCTTGAACACTGTAAAGATGTTAGTTTAATAAAATGCTGATTGGAAATTTCTAGGCAGGAAGTATAGGCAGGGTGACCAGACTAAGAGAATTCTTGGAAGAGGAAGGGCAGAGATGCAGTCACCAGTCAGATGCAAAGGAAGCAAAATGAGACTGTCTCACTGAGAAAAAGTCCCAAACAACATAGTTAATCATAGACAAGAAATATGGGTTAATTTAAGTTGTAAGAGCTAATTAATAATAAAACTGAGATAATAGGCCAAACTGCTTATAGTTGGTATAAGCCTCTGTGTGCTTCTTTGGGACTGAACATCTGTGGGATCAGGCAGGACAGAAAGTTCCATTTATAAATTGTGTCCACATAAAAGCTGAGAAAACTTTAAAAAGAATATTCTAGACAGACAAGAAGTAAGTCAAGTACAGCTTCTTCATGGTAAGTGCCTTCTTCTTGTAGGCTCTGTTTGCTGGCATTGAGCAGAAGCTCAGCTCCTTTAAGAGAGGATTTCTGACTCAACATGAGTGGCAAAATCTTTGCAGTTCTTATAAGAGGCCCTGCCACCAAACACTTAAGTGGTGTTCATGAGCAGTCAGCATCAGGCTTCTTTTTGGTGGCATGGACCTTGAAACTCTGCAGAGCTGTAGCAATATACATAACTCCTGCTAGTATATCTGCCATGAATCTAGACTCTCAAACAGCTAAGGAATGGTGTGGAGCCAGCTGCTAATACAACACCTAAAATTCTACCCATGATGTTGAGAAGATTAAAGACTTATGTGCTCTGAAAAACCTAGAGATATACAGTAAAGACAGATTCAGACAAAAAACCCTCAAATTGTTTACAGTTTGTTTAACAATACACAAGGCTTGGGAAAGTGTGGGAACTGCAGCCCTGAGTTGATATCCCCGCCCCCATTTGAGGTGCTTATCTGCAGGGAAAACATCATAGATTCCCTCTGCTCCTGGAGTGGCGAAGGAAGGAATATTGAGTGCATGGTGACCGTTCCTTGATCCCTGCTGGGGTCAGGCTACAGTCCCTTCGCAGCCCCCTCCTCATTTGGTGCCATGGTATAAAAGCCAGCCCCAACAGGACAATAGAAGAAGCTGTTCCACCTCAACCTGGTGTTCTGTGTATTCATTCAACCTGGACACCCTCCGCCGAGATTCTTGATTCCAGCCCGCGCTGGCTTGACAGGAAAGAAAAGAGATAGGAAAAAGTTCTTAAAAAGAGAAATGGAGTGGTTAGGCATGACGCCACATGCCTTAGATGCAGAGGCAAGTGGAACCCTTTGAGTTTGGGTCCAGCCTGTTCTTCAGATTGAGATCCAGGATGGCCAAAGATATACAAAGAAACTTTGACTTAAGGAAACCAAATAATTAAAAATAAAATTAAAAAAGTGTTAAGAGTGCTACATAAAGATGGAAAATATACAGAGAATATGAATACTGTACGTTATTGTCCTATCTTTGAATTGCTTGACTGTGGAAGAAAGAGCAACATATGGTAAAAGAAATTTGGTTATGAATGCTGCTGGATTAATCCAAACTACATATTTTAAAAATTTCCTGACTTCAAAATTTAAGTTTAAAAATCTGTTACTTTGGAGAAGAGCTTTTACTTTTATTTCCACAAGAAATGAGAGGCTGTTGATTCATTCTGGGTTAAGAGAAATCAGGTTTGGTTAAGGAAGACCCTCTGAACAATCTCCAATAAGAACAGATGGCCACGATGATATACCATCTCAGAGTGCCTCTGTTGCATAGTTCTCTGAGATCTACATTCAGAACAATTTCAGGTTGACTGGTTGAGGTGATCCAGTCTCACAGAATACTCCAATCAGGATTTTACCAAAATCCTAATTTTTTTCAGGACCTTGCCTAGTGTGCCCCAATAAACAGGAAATAGCATAGAAAACTGTGCCCACATTCCAAAAATGAACTTTTACCTTAATTAGTTTGTTACAAGTTATTGAATGATGGTCAAGAAAAAGCTAAACAAAGGATATTTGTTTCAGGGTCTTGTTTTAAAAGGAAAAAAATGGGAAATGTTGTGGGATAATGTACTTGTAAACTGTAAAGATTTGTCACTACTATTGGTTTAATAAAATGCTGATTGGCCAGTAGCCAGGCAGTGGGGTGATCAAACTAAGAATTCTGGGAAGAGGAAAAGCAGAGATGCAGTCACCATTCAGAAAAAGAGGAACCAAGATGAGAATGCCTCACTGAGAAAAGGTACTAAGCATAGACAAGAGCTGTGGATTATTTTAAATTGTAAGAGATAGTTAATAATAGGTCTGAGATAATAGGCCAAACAGTTTATAATTAATATAAGTCTCTGTCTGTTTCTTTTGAAGTGGACAGTTATGGGAGTGAACAGGACAGAAACTGCTTTCTATACCACTGAACCAATTACGGAAGGCACATTTGAATTTATAGAGACTGAAGTAGCAAGCACAGGCCTTACAAGGTTTTCACCAGATCCTTTGCATATATATTATAGATTTTAGATTTGTACTTTTATGGGATGTCAGTTTGTGGGAATGAGTGTGTCTATCCTCCCACTCTCCCCCCACCCACATGCTCCTAACTAGTCAACAGACCTTGGCAGCTGTGGCCACTTGGTTCTTCTTTAGAGTCAATCACAAACGAAGGGGTTATGGAATCTCCCTCCTTGACTATGGAAAGCCACTGAGGTCCAGCATATCACTGGTGCCCCTGATTGATAACCTAGAGAGGTTGTTGTGTGAAGGTGCGAATGTGAAACCTGGGTTCCTTTGTAGACCCAAAGATGTTGGAGATGCCAGAGTGATTGGATACCTACTAAGTATAGCTGATAACAGAGAGTGCAACCAGTCCAAGAAAAACAAGTGTGCTGCCAAAAGCACACTTTTGCCAAGTCAAAAGAAGTTAGATATCTGAAGTGTTCCTTGACATGGGAGATGGAGATGCAGAGTTTCAAGTTTACCAACCTTGTTTTCAGTCTTGATTTGGTCCAGTATTCCCTCACTGTATACCAACTGAGACCTCACTAGAGAAAACTGATTTTTCTTTTGTAAGAGGCTGTCAATTACATATAAATTCTCAGGGGTGGGAACCTGTGCACAGGTTCTCTTGTTGCTAAGATTTTATCTGGTTTTAACCTGAGCAGGTCCATGCTAGGAGTTGGATGGGTGGGAAAGGACTGAGAGGAACAAGGGAAATAGAAAGAATGATCATAATATATTACATGAGGAAAATTTTCATTTTAAATGCATGCAAATTGAAAATACATGCAAAAATTGTAGATGTTTGCTTTCTTTTATTTATTATTTATTTATTTATTTATTTATTTATTTATTTAAGATTTCTGTCTCTTCCCCGCTACTGCCTCCCATATCCCTCCCCCAATCAACTCCCCCTCTCTCATCAGCCCGAAGAACAGACCAGGTTTGCTGCCCTGTGGGGAGTCCAAGGGCTTCCCACCTCCTTCCAGGTCTGTTGTACTAGGAGCGGCATGGCTGTGTCCCCAGCACCCCAGCCGCCTGCTAGCTTATGCCCGAAATAACAACACACAAACTGTATTCATTTAAACACTGCTTGGCCCATTTCTATCTAGCAGTGTTTAAACTGGGTTTTGATCCTACTGCAAGTACTGGCTTTGTGGGAGCCTAGGCTGTTTGGATGTTCACCTTACTAGACCTGTGATGTGGGAGTGTCATATATCAATCTATTGATTTCATTGGTTAAGCAATAAAGAAACTGCTTGGCCCTCATAGGTTAAAACATAGGTGGGAGGAGTAAACAGAACAGAATGCTGGGAGGAAGAGGAAGTGAGCTCAGAGAGACGCCATGCTCCCCTCTCCTGGGCGGACGCGAGAGGTCTGCTCTCTGAGGCAGACATGATGAAGCTCTGATCCAGGATGGACATAGGCTAGAATCTCCCTGGTAAGCCACCTCATGGGCTACAGCAGATTATTAGAAATGAGCTAGTCCAGGTGAGAGAGTGAGCCTCCTTCCAGGTCTAGTAAGGTGAACATCCAAACTGCCTAGGCTCCCACAAAGCCAGTACATACAGTAGGATCAAAACTCAGTGCCATTGTTCTTGACTTCTCAGCAGTCCTCATTGTCCTCTATGTTCAGTGAGTCTGGTTTTATCCCATGCTTTTTCAGATCCAGTCCAGCTGGCCTTGGTGAGTTCCCGAAAGAACATCATGGGATGTACTCACTCATATATGGTTTCTAGCCATAAATAAAGGACATTGAGCCTATAATTCATGATCCTAGAGAAACTAAATAAGAAGGTGAACCCAAAGAAAAACATATAGACATCCTCCTGGATATTAACCTTCATCAGGTGATGAAAGGAGACAGAGACAGAGTCCCACATTGGATCACCAGACTACAACCCCAAGGTCCAAATCAGGAGCAGAAGGAGAGAGAGCACAAGTAAGGAATTTAGATGTTTGTTTTCTGGCCTATTTTATATTCTATCCTAGGTAAATATTCATGGTCCAGTGAGAAAAAAAAACGGTTTATTTTGTAGTTATTTTGTGCCACATTCTGTATATGATTGTAAGTTCTGTTGGGTCTTGAATCCAGCTCAATATTAATCTATCTTTGTTTATTTTCTATCTAGTCTTTCAATCCATTAGTAAAAATGGAGAAATGAGCTTCCTAACCATCATTATGCTGGCAGTGACTTCCTTAAATACATTAATGCTCAATATAGAATTTTTAGTTGACTTTTTTCTTCTTCTGTTGACACAGGGTTTCAGAAAATTCAGGCTCGCATTGAAATCATCTAAGGATGTAACTGAGCATCTGCTCCTTGTTCTTCTACCTGCTGGATTCTTAGATTACAATTTTTACTAAAATGTCCAGTGACATTAGCTCTATTCACAGAGCAACAAACATTTAAATTTGTTCAATGTTTTTTTTTTTCATGACTCAATAGCTCAGTAACTTTTAGTACTGAATCATATATAAATATATTCAGGTGCCACTGGCTGTTTTTCATTTCCCCCACAAAGGGCAGTTGGATTGCTTCTTTGTTTAACAAATTAAAAAGTTTCTATGAACATGCAAATAAATATTTAAGTATGTTTTATATTTATTTTGGCAAATACCAAGGCATATGCTTGATGAAACATATGCTAAGAGTGTGTGTTATTTTCTAAGAAAGTATGAAATAAAACAGTTTATTTTTTACTTCCAGTTTATTTTATATGATGAGATAGATATCTCTTATAGAAGAAATCTGATGTGGGCCAATGGTCTGTATTTTGTCAATTATATTTTAAATAAATTCTGATTGGCCAGTAGCCAGGCAGGAAGTATAGGCAGGACAACCAGACAGGATATAGAGGCAGGTTGACAAGAACAGGAGAATTCTGGGCAAAGGAAAGCTGTTTGTGTAGTCTTGTCCCAGACACAGAAGAAGCAAGATGTGACTGCCTCACTAAATAAGGTACCAAGCCACATGTTTAATATAGACAAGAATAATAATTTGATATAAGTTATAAGAGTTAATAAGAAATTTGAGCTTCTAGGCCAATCAGTTTGTAACTAATATAGATCTCTGTGTGATTTCTTTGGGACTTAATGACTGTGAGAACTGAAAAAGACAGAAAACCTCAGGCAACAGAATCTTTGTATATAGAATACAATTAGAATCTGACCACTCTCAACAAAATTCACTTAGTCCAAACAAATGAAACCATAGATTGTGAAAATATTTTGTTTGCTTTATTATGAGAATAATATATAATATTATGCTATTATAATTGTAATATGTATATATTATTGTATATATTATAATATAATACATATAATATATATATATATATATACATTCTTGTGTTGTTCTGTTATTGTTATATAAGTTTGTAAGGATTTTCTTTTGTTTTGCTTTTTTGAGACAAGAGTTTCTCTGGGTAACTTTAATGCCTGTCCTAGAACTATCTCCTGCAGACCAGGCTGGCCTTCAACTCATAGATATCTTATCTCTGCCTCCCAAGTGATGGGATTAAAAGCATGTGCCACCAATGCCCAGCTATGTTTTTAAATATAGGTTTCTGAAAAGTTTAACATCCATAAAAATTCACATCAAGTGATAATTATACAGAGTTTCTCTATAGTAAATTGTGAAAGTGTTTGAAAGCATTTCAACATTACATTAAAATCTTTATCCAATAAAATACATTAATAATATTTCAAAGTAAAATATGTAAAGTAGTGTTGGAGGCCATGTGGGTCCAACACAGATTACTTAACTGGACTGGAATGGATTCGCTAGGAATAAACTGACGCAGATTACATGGTCATCATGGAAGGGCAAGATCTTTCTCCAAGATCCCCTGTTTATTCTCCAAACACCTTATATATCATCAATTGAGAGGGGAAATCACATTAGGCTGTCTCCTTGGAAACCAGGTGAATGGGCTTTTAGTCACATAGGCCATGAATTAGCATCTCTATAAGGCTTCCTCCAAATTACCAAGAAATAAGCACCAAACATCCTGACCAGCTTCAGCCAACACCTCTTCTCAGGAGATCTACATTTATAACAAAAGAAACTAGGAGCAGCACATCCTGGCTATTGTTAAACAGAGACATCTTGTCTGCAGAGTTATGTGATCAGCTCAGACCAGGCTTATGGCTCTTGTGTCATACAGAAATATGGGCCTACAAGTAGTATTATATGATAATTTTCATTCCAAAAACTTGCTCTCATTAAATAGCAATAATTCAAAATCCTGCATTCATAAAGTCATAGTGATTCCAGGGTAGCCTTTGAAATGGTTGCCTTTAAAATTTTTAAAATTATGAGAAGAATGTCAGATAGAAGTATTATTTTCAATGCAAAGGCAAACTACAGATCTATTCCAATACCTGTTAAACACAGAGAGCAATATGCAAGAATTAAAAATTAGTCATCTTCTCTTCAGTGCCCTACATTTAAATTTCTGTTAGAACACAATTTATAGTAGGAAATTTGAAAGTTGTTTCCATTTTCTTTTATTATTTTCTGATACCATCCTGACCAGTTTACACTCATCCCACATATCATAGTCCTACTATAAGGATCCTCATTAGAAGCCCAAGCTACACAACTGTTACGTATTTGCAGAATGCCTTGTTCAATCCAATGCAGGCTCTCTGGTTGTTGGTTTACTCTCTGTGAGGCCTTATTAGACCAGGTTGGTTGATTGATTCTGTGGGTTTTCTTGTGTTCTTGAACCTTCTCCAACAATCCTTTTCCCCCTCTTCTGTAGGATTCTGAGGACTCTGTCTTGTGTTTGACTGTGGGTCTGTATTTGTTACCATCAGTTGCTGGATGAAATGTCTTTGGTGACAAGTGAGCTAGGCACCAATCTATGAGTACAACAAAATATTTCTATATACCATTATGTTGACTTTTTTCTCTAGTTGTGTTTGGTTCTATCCTAGGTCTCTGGGCCATCCAGCCTGTGGGTCTTGGTACCTCAAAAATTAGCCGGGTGGACTTACTTGTCTGAATGGGTTTCAGTTCAATCATTGATTGGCCATTCCTTCAATCTCTAGACCATTACTATGCCAGCACATCCCATAAGCATGACAAACTCTAAGTCAAAGGTTAAATGCTAGGGTTGGTATCCCAATAGCTCTATTTGAAGAAGACTAGTCAGAGGAGATGGCTTGTTCAGGCAACAAACCTGTTATAGAATTCATTAGCTGGGTTCATCTTCAGAGATTCCTTGGAGATTAACTTGTACCCCATTTCTATCTGACCAAAACTCCTACCCCTCTTTATAGCAGCCCTCTTCAGTACTTTCACTCTATATAATTCCAAATTGATTGTTCATGTTGCATGCCTTCCCATCTACCTCCCACTTACCAAATCTCTTCTATTTCCCCCTTTCAGGAGGAAAAGGGTGTCTACCCTTGAACCACCCTTGTTACCTAGTCTATCTTAGTTGATGGATTGTTGCATAGTTATCTGGTATTTTACAGCTAGTATCCACATATTATATGAACATGCCATGATTCTCTTTCTGAGTCTGGGTTACCTCACTCAAGATTAAGTTTTCTAGTTCCATATATTTGCCTGAAATTTTCGTGATGTCATTGCTTTAATCATTGTGCAGTGCTCCATTGTGTAAATGTATCATATTTTCTTTATCCACTCCTCGGTTGAAGAACATCTAGGTTGTTTCCAGGTTCTGAATATTACAAATAAAGCTGCTATAAACATAATTGAGCAAGTTCCCTTGTGGTATATTTGAGAATTTTTTGGGTATATACCCAAGAGTGGTATAGCTGGGTCTTATGGTAGATTGATTCTGAGTTATCTGAGAAAATGTCATATTAATTTCCAAAGTGGCTATACAAATTTGCACTCCTACTAGCAATGGGTAGAATGTTCCTCTTGTTTCACATCCTTTCCAGGATGAACTGTCATATGTATTTTTGACCTTTGCCATTCTGACAAGTATAAAATGGAATCTTATAGCCATTTTAATTTTCATTTCCATGATAGCTAAGCATGTTGAACATTTCATCAAGTATTTCTTGGCCCTTTGAGATTATTCTGTTGATAACTCTATGTAACATATTTTAAATTTTCTTTTTTAATTTTGATATCTGTTTTCTGGAGTTATTTATATATTTTGGAAATAAGTCCATTGTCAGATGTGGAGTTGGTGAAGATATTTTTCTATTCTGTAGGCTGTGGTTTTTCCTTGATGACAGAGTCTTTTGTGTTACAGAATCTTTTCAATTTTGTGAGGTTCCATTTATTAATGTTGATCTTAGTTTCTGTGCTATTGGTGGCCTGTTCATGATGCCGTTCCTTATGAATGCATTCAAAACTAATTTCCACTTTTTTCCTATCACATACAGTATATTTGGATTTATGTTTATGTCTTTTATTACATGGACTTGAGTTTTGAGCAAGGTGATAGATATACATCTATTTGTATTCTTTTATATGATAGCATCCAGTTATATCAACACTATTTGTTGAAGATGCTTTATTTATTTTTATTGTATAATTTTGATGCATTTCCAAAAATAATGTCTTCCCGTATATGGAATTATTGTTGAGTCCTTGATTCAATTGCATTGATATACCTGTCTATTTTTATGAAATACCACACAGTTTTTAATTTTACAGCTCTGTAGAAAGCTTGAAATTAGGAATGATGACACCCCCTAAAATTCTTTTATTGTACAGGATTTTTTTCTTTCATGTTGTGTAAAGATTTGTGTTTTGATTTTAGTGGGGATTGCATTAAATTTGTCGATTACTTTTGGTAAAATGCCCATTTTTCTATTTTAATCCTACCTTCCTAAGAGCATGGGAGACATTTTTGTCTTCTGATATCTTCTCCAATTTCTCTCCTCAAAAACTTGAAGCTCTTGTCATACAGGTCTTTCACTTGCTTGGCAAGAGTCACACTATGATCATTTCTATTATTTGAGGCTACTGTAAAGGGAATCGTTTCCCTTATTTCTTTCTCTGCCCATTTATCATTTGTATATAAGAAGGCTACTGATTGTTTAGTTAATCTTGTATCCAGTCACAAGACTAGTGATGTTTATCATCTTTAAGAATAACCTGGTTAAGGATTTATTCTTAGTGCCTGAACTAGCTTTTTGGAATCCATTCGATATAGAAGAATAACTTGCTTAGCCTGTATACAGTGGGGAGGGGCCTGGTCCTGCCTCAACTTGATAAGCTAGACTTTGTAGACTCACCATGGGCCTTCTTCTTTCTGAGGAGTGAATGAGTGGTTGGGTGAGAGGAATGTGAGGGAACACAAGAAAAGATAACGGTGAGGAAACAGTGATTGGAATGCAAAATGAAAAAAAAAACTTTTAAATAAAAAATTAATAAAATTATCATTAGACACCTGCTGAAAAAAAAAGGAATAAGCTGGTTAAATATTTGGGGTCAGCTATGTATACTATCTTTTCATTTGTGAATAATGATACTTTGACATTTTCCTTTCTAATTTCTATCTTCCTGATATACTTTAATTGTCCTACTGCTTTAGCTGGAAATTTAAGTACTTTGTTGAATAGGTTTGGCGATAGTGAACAGCTTTGTCTTGTTCCTGATTTTAGTGGAATTTCTTTCAGTTTCTTTCCATTTAATCTTATGTCGGCTAAAGGCTTCTGGTAAATTGCCTTTACTATGTTTAAGCATGTCCCTTGTATCCATTATCTATCCAAGATTTTTATCATAAAAGGGATGTGGAATTTTTTCAAAGATTTTTACAGGATCTAATGAGATGATCACAAGATTTTTTTCTTTCAGTTTGTTTATGTGGTGGATTACAATGACAGTTTCATGTATACTGAATCATCCCTACATCTCTGGAATTATGCCAGATTGATCATGATGGATGATCTTTTTCTTTGATTGGATTCAATTTACCCATATTTTATTGTGTATTTTTTAATCAATGTTCGTGAGTGACATTGGTCTGTAATTCTTTTTTCTTTATTGAGTCTCTATGTGGTTTGGGTATCAGTGTGACTCTGGCCTCATATGGAAGGCCTAGTTTGATTCTATGGATGAACCACAGCTGTCAGTATAGGTTTTGTGAGTTTCCATGAACTTGTTTCAGCTGTCTCTACAGATTTCTCCATCATGATCTTGTCCTCCCTTGCTCATATATTCCCTCCTCCCTCTCTTTGACTGGATTCCTGGAGCTCGGCATGGTGCTTGGTTATAGATCTCTGTATCTGGTTCCATCAGTTACTAGATGAAGGAACTGTGATGGTAGTTGGAATATTCACCAATGTGATTACAGGGGAAGGCTATCTCAGGTACCCTTTCCACTATTGCTAGGAGTCTTAGCTGGGATCATCCTTGTATATTATTGGAAATTTCCCTAGCACCAGGTTTATCCCTAACCCCAGAGTAACTCTCTCTATTGAGATATCTCTTTTATTGCTCTCCCATTCTGTACTTTCTGCCCTTGATTATCCATTCCCTTATGGATAAGAATCCATGTTCCCCTCCTTCTTGTCAGCACCTCACCCCCAGTTTACCCAGGATATATCATCAAATTACTCTACCTAGGGAAATCCATGTGTTCTTCTTAGAGTCCTGCTTTTTAAACTAGCTTCTCTGGAACTGTGGCTTATAATCTAATTAACCTTTGCTTTACATCTAATATCTACCATGTTTTTCTTTCTGAGTCTGGGTTACCTCACTCAGGATGACTTTTGGAGTTCTTTCCAGTTGCCTGCAAATTTCATCATCTCCCTGCTTAGTACAACTGAGTAATACTCCATTGTGCAAATGTACTACATTTTCTTTATCCATTCTTGAATTGAATGCATTTAGGTTGCTTCCAAGTTTGGGTTTCATGAGTTAATACTTCTATGCACATTATTGAGCAAATGTCCTTTTTGATGTGACTGAGCATCCTTTGGGTATATGCTCACATCCTTTGGGTATATGCCCAAGAGAGATATTGCTGGGTCTTGTGTTAGACTGATGCCCAAATTTTTTAAATGTATATTTAAAAATATTATTAGATTTAAAAAAATATCAATCCAAGTTCTCACTCCCTCCCCTCCTCCCATTTTCTCTACACACCATCCTATCCCACCCCCATCTAATCTAATCTAATCCTCAGAGAGGATAAGGCCCATTGCATTGTGGAAGGTCAAAGGCACTCTCTACTATAACTAGGCTGAGCAAGGTATCCTTCCAAAGATAATAGGATCCCAAAAAGCCAGTACATACAGTAGGGATAAATCCAGGTGCCACTGCCAATGGCCCCTCAGTCTGCCCCAGCAATGCAACTGTCGACCACATTCAAAGGAACTAGTTTAGTCCTATGCTTGTTCATTTCCAGTAAGGCTGAAGTTAGTGAGCTCCCATTAGCTCAAGCAAACTTTTTCAGTGGGTGAACCCATCATGGTCTTGACCTCCTTTCTCATATTCTCATTGCTTCCATTCTTCAAATGGAATTTGGGAACTCAGGCCAGTGTTCAGATGTGGATCTCTGCCTCTGCCTCCATCAGTTACTTGATGAAGGATCTATGGTGATATTTAAGATAATCGTCGGTCTGACTACAGGGTAAGTCAAGATTGGGCCTCCTCTCCTCTATTGCCCCAGATCCTAGGTGGGGTAATCCTTTTGGATTCCTGGGAATTTCTCTAGAGCCAGGTTTCTGCTAACCCTTTAATGGCTCCCTCAATCAAAATATCTCTTTCCTTGCTCTCATCTCTATCCTTTCCCCATCTTGACCATCCCATTCTCTCAAGTTCTCCTTTCCCCTCTCCCCTTCTCTTCTCTACCTACACTCCCCTCCCCCCATGCTCCCAGTCCTACAAGTCGATTCTGTTCATTTCTAATTTCCAGGTATATAAGAAAGTGTCTTCAGCAAATTGTGCTGGCAAACTGGTTGTCAACATGTAGAAGAATGAAAATAAATCAATATCTATCACCATTCACCAAACTCAAGTCCAAATGGATTAAAGACCTCAATATAAATCTGACCATATTGAATTTGATAGAAGAAAAAGTGAGAAGTAGTCTTCAATGCATGGGCACAGAGATAAGCTTCTGTAAAGCAAAGGACACGGTCAATCAGACAAAAAGGCAGCCTACTGAATGGGAAAAGATCTTCACCAACCTCACATCAGACAAAGGACTGATCTCTAAAATATATAAATAACACAAGAAATTAGAAATTCAATTCCTAGATAACCCAATTTAAAAATGGGGCACTGAGCTAGATAGAAATTTCTCAACAGAAGAATCTCAAATGAAAAAAAAAGAAAGAATCTCAAATGGCCAAAAGATACTTAATGAAATGTTCAATGTCCTTAGCTCTCAAAGAAATGCAAATCAAAACAACTCTGAGATACCATCTTACACCTATCAGGATGGCTAAGATCAAAAACACTAATGATAGTTTATGCTGGAGAGGATGTGGAATAAGGGAGCACTCATCCATTGCTAGTGGGAATGCAAACTTGTACAACAACTTTGGAAATCAGTATGGCGGTTTCTCAGAAAATTAGGAATCAACTTACCTCAGAATCCAGCAATACCAGTCTTGGGGATATACCCAATATATATTCAATCTTACTATTAAAAAAACATTTGTTCAGCTATGTTTATAGCAGCATTATTTGTAATAGCCAGATCCTGG
Organism: Microtus ochrogaster; assembly: GCF_000317375.1. NCBI lineage: Eukaryota > Metazoa > Chordata > Mammalia > Rodentia > Cricetidae > Microtus > Microtus ochrogaster. The sequence goes on from NW_004949162.1 coordinate 947,718, forward strand.
AAACAATCTAGATGCCCCTCAACCAAAGAATGGATAAAGAAAATAAGGCACATTTACACATTAGAGTACTACTCATTGGCAAAAAACAATGACATCTTGAATTTTGCATGGAAATGGATGGAATTAGAAAACACTAGCCTGAGTAAGGTAACTCAGACCCAAAAAGATTAATATGGTATGTACTCATTCTTTAACTGGATACTAGTAATAAACAAAGGACATTGATGCCCAATTTTTGAGAAACCACTATACTGATTTCCAAAGTGACCGTACCTATTAGCACTCCCTTTCATTGCTGCATCATTGTGTGGGGGTTGGGTATCAGGGTGACTATAGACTCACAATAGGGGTTTGGCAATGTTTCTTCTGTTGCTATTGTGTAGAACAATTTGAGGGGTATTTGAATTAACTCTTCTTTGAAATTCTCATAGAATTCTGCACTAAAGTAATCTGGTATGGGCTTTTATTGGTTAGGAAACTTTAAATGACTGCTTCTATTTCCTTAGGTTATATAAGTTTATTTAAATTGTTTATCTGGTCTTGATATAATTTTGGCATGTAGAACATAACCAGAAAATTGCATATTTCTTTTAAATTTTTCAATTTTGTGGAGTACAGGGTTTTTATTATTTTTTAATGCTTTATAAATAATACCATTCAAAATTTCCACCTCCTCCCCTCCTCCCATTTCCCTCCCACTCTCCCTCTCACCCTCCCCCTCCACCTCAAGTCCTAATAGAGAGCAGGGTACCCTGCTCTGTGGGAAGTTGAAGGCCCTCCCCCCTCCATCCAGGCCTAGGAAGGTGTGCATCCAAATAGACTAGGATCCCAAGTAGCCAGTATATGCAGTGGAATCAAATCCCAGTGCCAATACCCTGTTGTTTTTATCACTGTTTCTCAGTCAGCTCCATTATCAACCACATTCAGAGTCTGATTTGATCACATGCTCATTCAGTCCCAGTCCAGCTGGCTTTGGTGAGCTCCCATTAGATCAGGCACACTGTCTCAGTGGGTGGACCAACCCCTCGTGGTCCTGACTTCCTTGCAATCTTCTCCCTCCTTCTGCTCTTCAACTAGACTTCGGAAACTCAGTCCAGTGCTCCCATGTAGGTCTCTGTCTCTATCTCCATCTGTGGCCAGATTAGGGTTCTATGGTGATATTCAAGATATTCATCAGTGTGGCTATGGGACAAGGCCAGTTCAGGCACCCTCTGCTCTACTGCCCAAACCTAGCTGCGGACATTCCCGTGGACACCTGGGAATCCCACTAAAGCCAAGTCTTTTGCCAACCCTAAAATGACTCCATTAATTAAAATATCTTCTTCCCTGCTCCCATATCTACCCTTAAACCATCTCAACCATCCTTTTCCCCCAAGCTTTCCCCAGTCATCCCTTTCTCCCTTCTTTCTCCCCCTCTCTGCTTCACCCCACCCCACCCCCATGTTCCCAACTTTTGCCGAGCAATCTTGTCTGCTTCCAATTTCTAGGAAGATCTATATAGGGTTTTTTTTGGGTTCACTTTATTTTTTAGCTTCTCTAGGATCACAAACTATAGGCTAAATGTCCTTTGTTTATGGCTAGAATCCACTAATAATTGAGTGCACACCATATTCATCTTTTTGGGTCTGAGTTATCTCACTCCAGATAGTGTTTTCTATTTCCATCCAATTGCATGCAAAATTCGCAAAGTCATTGTTTTTCACTGCTGAGTAGTACTCTAATGTGTATATGTGCCACACTTTCTTTATCAATCTTCCATTGAGGGACACCTAGGTTGTTTCCAGGTTCTGGCTATTAAAATAACGCTCTTATGAACATAGTTGAACAAATGCTTTTGTAGTATGATTGGGCATCTCTTGGGTATATTCCCAAGAGTGGAATTGCTGGATCCTGAGGTAGGCTGACTCCCAGGTTCCTGAGAACACTGATTTCCAAAGTTTTTGTACAAGTCACTGGAGTTACATTATTTTAGCCATTCTGACAGGGGTAAGATTGTATCTCAAAATTGTTTTGATTTGTACTTCTCTGTTTGCTAAAGAAGTTGAATGTGACCTTAAATATCCTTTGGCCTTTTGTACTTCTGTTGAGAATTCTCTATTCAGTTAAGTACCACATTTTTAATTAGGTTATTTAGTATTTTAATGTCTAGTTTCTTGAGTTTTTTATATATTTTGGAGATCAAGCCTTTGTCTGATGAGGGGTTAGTGAAGATCTTATCCCATTCAGTAGGTTGCCGTTTTGTCTTAATGACCATATCCTTTGCTTTACAGAAGATTCTCAGTTTCAGGAGGTCCCATTTATTCATTGTTCCTCTTATTGTCTGTGATACTGGTGTTATACATAGGAAGTGAACTCATGTGCCCATGTGTTTATCAGGTTCAGTGTGGTCAGATTTATATTGAGGTCTTTAATCCATTTGGACTTGAGTTTTGTACATGGTGGTAAATATAGATCTATTTTCATTCTTCTACAGGTTGACATCCTGTAGAAGCACCATTTGTTAAAGATGCTTTCCTTCTTCCATTGGATAATTTTAGCTCCTTGGTTAAAAATCAGGTGTTTATTGGTTTGTGGATTAATATCTGAGTCTTGGATTCAATTCCATTTGTCAATGCCTGTTTTTATGCAAATACCAAGCTGTTTTCATTATTGTAGCTTTGTAATAATGTTTGAAGTCAGGGAAGGTAATACCTCAGGAAGTACCTTTATTTTATAGGATTGTTTTGGCTGTGTATTGGATTTTTTGTTTTTCCATATGAAGTTGATTATTGTTTTCTGAATATAAGTGAAGAAATTTGTTGGGATTTTGATAGGGATTGCATAGAATCTATAGATTGCCTTTGGTAGAATTGCCATTTTTACTATGTTGATACTACCAAACCAAGAGCATGGGAGATCCTTCCATTTTCTTGTATCCTCTTCAATTTCTTTCTTCAAAGCCTTAAATTTCTTGTCAAATAGATATGATCTTGTATCCTACCACATTACTGAAGCTGTTTATCAGCTGTAGGAGTTCTCTGATAGAGTTTTTGGGGTCATTGATGTACACTATCATCTCATCTGCAAAATGAAAGTTTGACTTCTTCCTTTTCCAATTCAAATCCCCTTGATCTCCTTATGTCATCTTATTGCATTGTGAAAACTTCAACCACTATATTGAAGAGGTATGGAGAGAGTGGAAAGGCTTGCCTTGTTCCTGATTTTAGTGGGATGGCTTTGAGTTTCTCTCCATTTAAATTGATGTTAGCTGTGGGCTTGCTGTATATTGCTTTTATTATATTTAGGTATGAACATTGTATCCCTAATCTCTCCAAGACCTTTATCATAAAGGGGTATTGAATTTTGTCAAATGCTTTTTCAGCATCTAATGAAATGATCATATGGTATTTTTTCTATCAGTTTATTGATATGATGTATTACATTAATAGAATTTTGTATGTTGAACCAGCCCTTCATCTCTGGGATGAAGCCTACATGATCATAATGGATAATTTTTTGATGTACTCTTAGATTCAGTTTGCCAGTATTTTATTGAGAATTTTTGCATCATTGTTCATGAGTGAGATTGGTCTGTAATTCTTTTTCTTGGTTGAGTCTTTGTGTGGTTTTGGTATAAGGATTACTGTGGCTTCATAAAAAGAGTTTGGCACTAACTCTTCTGTTTCTATTATGTAAAACACATTAATAATGTGAGACACATAAGTATTATCTTTTCTTGGAAGTTCTGGTAGAATTTTGCATTTAAACCATCTGGTCCTGGGCTTTTTTTGGTTGGGAGGTTTTTGATGACAGCTTCTATTTCCTCACAACTTATAGGTCTATTTAAATTGTTCACCTGGTCTTGATTTAATTTTGTATATGGTACTTATCTAAAAACATGTCCATTTCTTTTACATTTTTCAATTTTGTGGCATTCAGCCTTTTGTAGTAAGACCTAATGATTCTCTGAATTTCCTCAGTGTCTGTTCTTATGTCCCCCGTTTCATTTCTGATCTTGTTAATTTTGGTGTTCTCTCTCTGCCTTTTGATTAGTTTGGATAGGGATTTTTCAATCTTGTTGATATTCTCAAAGAACCAGCCCTTTGTTTCTTTGATTTTTTTGCATTGTTTTCTTGGTTTCTATTTTGTTGATTTCAGCCCTCAGTTTGATTATTTCTGGTCTTCTGCTCCTCTTGGGTGAGTCGGTTTCTTTTATTTTTCTAGAGCTTTCAGGTGTACTCTTAAGTCTCTAATGTGAGCTTTCTTCATTTTCTTTATGTGGGCACTTAGTGCTATGAACTTTCCTCTTAGCACTGCTTTCATAGTGTTCCATAGGTTTGGGTATGTTGTGCCTTTATTTTCATTGAATTCAAGGAAGACTAATTTCTTTCTTTATTTCTTCCTTGACTCAGGGGTGGTTCAATAGTTGATGGTTCAGTCCATGAGTTTGTAGGCTTTCTGGGTGTGGAATTGCTGTTGAATTCTAACTTTATTCCATGGTGACCCTATAAAAAACTGGTTGTTACTACAATTTTTGTGTCTGTGGATATTTGTTTTGTTACCAAGTATGTGATCAATATTTGAGCAGTTCCCATGGGAAGCTGAGAGGAAGGTATATTCTTTTCTATTTGGGTGGAATGTTCTATAGATGTCTGATAAGTCCATTTGATTCATTACATTTGTTAGTTCTCTTATTTCTCTGTCAAGTTTTTGTATGGTTGACCAGTCCATTGGTGAGAGAGGAGTGTTGAAATCTCCTACTCTTAGTGTGTGGGGTTTGATGTGTGCTTTGAGTTTTAGTAATGTTTTTTTTTCATACGTTGGTGCTTTTATATTAGGGGTATAGATATTCATGATTAAGACCTCATTCTGATGAACTGTTCCTGTTATTAGTATATAGTGTCCTTCTCCATCTCTTCTGATTGATTTTAGTTTGAAATCAATTTTGTTAGCTATTAGTATAGCTACACTCGTTTATTTCTTAGGTCCATTTTCCCAACCCTTTACACTGAGGTAGTGTTTGTCTTTGAAGTTGAAGTGTGTTTCATGTAAACAGCAGAATGTTGGATCCTGTTTTCATATCCATTCTCTTAACCTGTGCCTTTTTATAGGTGAATTGAGTCAATTGATACTAAGTGATATTAATGACCAGTGGCTGTTAACTCTGATTATTTTTTTGTGGTAGTATTTGTGTGTTTCTCTTCTTTGAGTTGTGCTGGTGGAGGGTTGTCAAATGTCTGTGTTATTATGGCTGTTTTGGGCTTTAGAGTGTGGTGATTTTACTTTTAGTACTTTTTATAACACTAGGTTTGTGTATACATTTTGTTTAAATCTGTTTTTGTCCTAGAATTTCTTGTTTCTCCATCAATGGTGAAAGAAAACTTTGGTGAGTATAGTAGTCTGGGTTTGTATTCAGGATCTCTTAGAGTCTGTAGCACGTCTATTCAAGACTATCTGGATTTCTCTATGGTTTCCATAGAGAAATCAGGTGTAATTTTGATAGGTTTACTTTTATATATGTTACTTGACCCTTTTCCTTTGAAGCTCTTAATATTCTTCCTTTATTTTGTATATTTTGTGTTTTGATTATTATATGGTGGGGGGATTTTTTTTTTATCCAGTCTATTTAGTGTTCTGTATGCTTCTTTTACCTTCATAGGAATATCCTTCTTTAGATTGGGAAAGTTTTCTTCTATAATTTCGTTGAATATATTTACTGGGCCTTTGAGCTGTAATTCTTCTCCTTCTTTTACTCCTATTATTTTTAGGTTTGGTATTTTCATGGTGTCCCAGATTTCCTGGATATTTTGTGTTAAGAATTTGTTGGATTTGCTGTTTTCTTTGATCAATGAGTTTATTTCCTCTATGGTATCTTAAGTGCCTGAGATTCTTTCTTCTATCTCTTATATTCTGTTCATTATGCTTTTTTCTGTAGTTCCTGTTCATTTATCCAGATTTTCCCTGTCCAGCCATCCCTCGGTTTGTTTTTTTCTTTATTGCCTTCATTTCGTTCTTCAAGTCTTGAACTGTTTTCTTTACCTGTCTGATTGCTTTTTCTTGGTTTTCTTGGGTATCTTTGAGGGATTTATTAATTTCTTCTAACTTCTGTTTGTCTTCTCTTCCATTTCTTTAAAGGAGTTTTTCACATCCTGTTTAAGGGCCTCTATTATTTTCATAATGTTATGTTTAAAGTCAATTTCTTCTTCTTCTTCTTCTTCTTCTTCTTCTTCTTCTTCTTCTTCTTCTTCTTCTTCTTCTTCTGGATTATGGTGTTCAAGTCTTCATATTGCATATTTACTGGATTCTGGTGTTGTCATGTTGCTTTCCAGGTTGTTGGAGGAATTCTTCCTTTGGTACCTGCCCATCTCTTTCTTCAAATGTGGCCAGGAATTTCTTGGCATCTTGGTGCAATCTTTGCTGTGACTGACCCTCATTTGGGGAATTTTCTTGGTCTGCCCTCTCTTAAGACCCCTCAGAACTGGAGCTGGCTTTCAGATCCCCTCCGCCCTGAAGCAGGCTGTGGTGGTGAATCTAAGGACCCTGCAGATGGAAAGAAGTGCTTGGGGGCAAGATGGGATGGGATAACTAGAGAAAGCCAGTAGCCAGGGAGACACCCCACTGAATGGCCAGAAACATTTAAGGAAATGGAGGGGACCTGTACTCCATTCCTGGAATTGTCCAGTCAGACAGGCACACACCTACCCTCCTTGATGGATCTCTTCAGTGCAATGGCTGGGACTCTTATTGGGCCAAGGACCTCACAGATAAAAGGGCAGGCTTGCGGGGTCAGGGTCATATGGAACAAAGAAACCCCTGCAGCAGGAGCTGGAGGGGGCCTGTTTTCCGTTTCTGGGAACTTCATTCTGGGTGGACACATACTTACTCCTCTCCAGGTTTTTTTTTAAAATATGATCTGATGATTCTCTGGATTTTCTCAGTATCTGTTATCATGTTCCCTCATGATTTCTGATTTTGTTAATTTGGATATTCTCTCTCTTTGGAGAAGGGTTTCTCTAGCTTCTTGATTTTCCTAATGTGCTAAATCTTTGTTTCATTAATTGTTTATATTGTTATCTTTGTTTCTATTTTATTGATTTCAGCCATTAATTTGATTATTACCTGGCATCAATATTCCTCTTGCAAGAGTTTGCTTCTTTTTGATCTAGAGCTTTCAGGTGTTCTGGTTATTCATTCATGGGGGATTTTACCTACTTCTTTATGTAGTCACTTAGTGTTATGAACTGTCTTCTTAATACAGTTTTTACTGTGTTACCTAAGTTTGAGTATGTTATACCTTTATTTCCATTGAATTCTGGAAAGTATTTTATTTCTATATTTCTTATTTGACCCAGAGGTGATTCAGTCAAGCATTATTTAGTTTTAATGAGTTTGTAAGTTTTCTGTAATTAGTTTTGTTGTTGAATTCTAACTTTATGTTATGGTGATCCAACAAGATACAAGGGTTTATTCTTTATTTTTGTATCTGTTTAGATTTGTTTTGTGCCCCAGTGCATGGAGATTTTAGAGAAGATTCCTTGAGGTGCTGAGAAGAAGTTATATTCTTTTGTGTTTGGGTGGAATGTTCTATAGATGTATGTTAATCCCATTTGAGTTATAGCCTCTGTTAGTTCTCTTATTTCTCTGCTAATTTTCTGTCTGTCAGGCCTGTTCATTGAGAGAGTGGGGTGTTGAGATCTCCCAATATTATTGTGTGGGGTTTGATGTGTGATTTAAGCTTCAGTAATATTTGTTTTATAAATGTGGTTACCCTTGTATTTGGGGAATAAATGTTCAGGATTGAGACTTCATCTTTATGGATTTTTTCCTGTGATGAATATGAAATGTACAGCTGCTAAAAGATATTTGTTTATAAATGCTGCTGAACTAATCCAACATAGATATTTTGAATTTGGATCTAAGGATATGATACTTTGGAAAGGAGTTTCTTATTTTGTTTTCACAGAGGGTGAGAGTCTGTGGATTTCTTCCATCCCAATGTGGTA
>NW_004949162.1:956809-958383 GCF_000317375.1 Microtus ochrogaster
TCATTGGTTAATTAAATAAAGAAGCTGCTTGCCCTTATAGGTTAAAACATAGGTGGGAGGAATAAACAGAACAGAATGCAGTGAGGAAGAGGAAGTGAGCTCAGACTCGACAGCTCTCCTCTCGGGGGCAGACGCCTCAGAGAGACACCATGCCCCGCTCCTGGGCAGACACACACTATGAAGCTCAGATCCAGGATGGATGTAGGCTAGAATCTTCCTGGTAAGCGCACCTTGGGGTGCAACACAGATGATCAGAAATGGGCTAAATTAATATGTGAGAATTAGCCTAGAAGAGGCTAGATAGAAATGGGACAAGCAGTGCTTAAAAGAATACAGTGTCCATGTAATTATTTTGGGGCATAAGCTAGCCAAGCGGCTGGGGTGCTGGGGACTCAGCCCCGCCGCTTGTAGTACAACATTCCTCCATTTCTTTAAGGGAGTTTTTCATTTTCTCTTTAAGCATCTCTACTTTCTTCATAAAGTGATTTACAATGTAATTCTCTTCTACTTCTTTGGTGTTGGGATGTTCAGGTTTTCCTGTTGTAGGACCACTAGGTTCTGGTGATACCATATTGCTCTTTAGGTTGTTGAATGTATTCTGCATTAGCATCTATCCACCTCTATCTCCAATTTGTAAAAAACAGTATCTTTGCCTCTTTGTCCAACCATTAAAGTTGGTGACTATATCTCAGAATCCTTTCTTGTACTTATTGGTGCAGTCACTGTCTATGTCTCAGGGAGCTGCTGACGTAGTAGGGGTGAATGGGTTTGGGGTCAGGGTAGGACTTGTAGGTAACAGGGTCCCTTGGTGGGATTGGAGAAGTCTGTCTGCAGGAGGCTTGCAGCTGACCTACTAGTATTTCTGAAATGGATGGGGAGGGGCCTGAGATTTTGTGCCAGGGCCTAGGGACTAGAGACTGGACTGCCTAGCCTAGAGGATGGATGTCCATTCACCCCCAGATCTGCTCTGTTCAGTCTCTGTCTGTCTAAGAATATTTTAACATTAACATTTTCTTTGACAGATGAATCTATTTCTGCTACCATATCTTCAATGCCCACAATTTATTCTTCCATTTTTCGTATTCTATAATTCCTGTTCACTTTCCCAGATTTTATATTTCCAGAAATTCCTTAGTCTGTGTTTTCTTTATTGCTTCTATTTCCATTTTTAGGTCTTGAAATCATTCTTAACCTCTTTGTTTTAAGTTGGCTTTCTTGGCATTCTTTAAGGGATTTATTTTGTACACCATGTTTTTGTCTTTCACTCAATTTATTTTTTTCCAAAAAAATGTGTTTTTATTTTTTTTTATTGAGAAAAGGAAACAAAAGATTCTGCCTCCTCACAGCCTCCCATTTCCCTCCACCTCCTCCCACACTTCTCCCCCTCCCTCCACTCCTCTCTCCCTCCCTCTCCAATCCAAAGAGCAGTCAGGGTGCCCTGCCCTGTGGAAAGTCCAAGGTCCGCCCCCCCTCCATCCATGTCTAGGAAGGTGAACATCCAAACTGGCTAGGCTCCCACAAAGCCAGAACATGAAATAGGATCAAAACCCCATGCCATTGTCCTTGGCTACACA
>NW_004949162.1:959813-961051 GCF_000317375.1 Microtus ochrogaster
CTTCTCAGTTTTAGTAGGTCCCATTTATTCAATGTTGCCCTTAATGTCTGTGCTGCTGGGGTTATACCTAGGAAGCAATCTCCTGTGCCCATCTGTTGTAGGGTACTTCCCACTTTCTCTCCTATCAGGTTCAGTGTGTTCTGGCTGATATTCAGGTCTTTAATCCATTTGGACTTAAGTTTTGTGCATGGTGATAGATATGGGTATATTTTCATTCTTCTACAGGTTGACATCCAGTTGTGTCAGCACCAATTGTTGAAGATGCTTTCTTTCTTCCATTGTATACTTCTAGTTCCTTTGTCGAAAATGAGGTTTTCATAGGTTTGTGGGTTAAAATCCGGGTCTTCTATTTGATTCCATTGGTCAACTTCTCTGTTTTTATGCCAGTACCACACTGTTTTCATTCCTGTAGCTCTGTAATAGAGTTTGAAGTCAGGGATGGTAATGCCTCCAGAAGATCCTTTATTGTATAGGATTGTTTTGGCTATCCTGGGTTTTTTGTTTTTCCATATAAAGTTGATTATTGTCCTCTCAAGATCTGTGAGGATTTTTGATGGGATCTTGGAGGGGATTGCATTGAATCTAAAAATTGCCTTTGGTAGAATTGCCATTTTTACTATGTTGATCCTCCCAATCCAAGAGCAATGGAGGTCATTCCATTTTCTGGTATCCTCTTCAATTTCTTTCTTCAATGCCTTAAAGTTCTTATCAAATAGATCTTTCACTTCCTTTGTTAGAGTTACCCCAAGATATTTTATGCTGTTTGAGGCTATCGTGAAAGGTTAAGCTTCTCTGATTTCCCTCTCTGCTTCCATATTCTTTGTGTATAAGAGGGCAAGTGATTTTTTGGAGTTGATCTTGTATCCTGCCACATTACTAAAGGTGTTTATCAGCTGTAAAAGTTTTTTGGTGGAGTTTTGGTGGTTGCTTATGTACACTATCATATCATCTGCAAATAACGAAAGTTTCACTTCTTCCTTTCCAATTCGAATGCCCTTAATCGCATTATGTTGTCTTATTGCTATTGCTAGAACTTCAAGCACTATATTGAAGAGGTATGGAGAGAGTGGACAGCCTTGTCCTGTTCCTAAGTTTAGTGGGATGGCTTTGTGTTTCTCTCCATTTAATTTGATGTTAGCTGTTGGCTTGCTGTATATAGCTTTTATTATATTTAGGTATGACCCTTGTATCCCTAATCTCTCCAATACTTTTATCATAAAGGGATGTTGAATTTTGTC
>NW_004949162.1:963191-989069 GCF_000317375.1 Microtus ochrogaster
TTTGGTCTTTTTATTGTGTCCCATATTTCCTGAATGTTTTGTGATGAGAGTTTGTTGGACTTGCTGTTTTCTTTGATCAGTGTGTTTATTTTCTCTATGTTATCTTCAGAATCTGAGATTCTTTCTTTTATCTCTTGTATTCTGCTGGTTATGCTTATTTCTGTTGTCTCTATTCGTTTACCTAGATTTTCCATGTTCAGCCGGCTCTCTGTTTGTGTTTTCTTCTTTGCCTTCATTTCAGTTTTCAAATCTTGAACTGTTTCCATTATCTGTTTGATTGTTTTTCCTTGGTTTCCTAGGGTATTATTCCCTGATTTACTCAATTCTTCAAACTTTCTGTTATACTTCTCATCCATTTTATCAGGGCGTTTTTTACATGCTGTTTAAGGGTCTATATCACTTTCATAAAGTCAGTTTTTTCTACTTCTTCTTGATTAAAGTGTTCATGTCCCTCTGTTGTGAGGTCGCTGGTTTCTGGTGGTTTCATGTTGTTTTCCAGATTGTTGGGTGAATTCTTGCATCGGCGCCTGCCCATCTCTTCCTCCGAATGTTCCCCTATGGATCTTCTTTTACAAGATCAGGTCTTCTTGCCCACTGATGTACCTTCCCAGTGATGTCACTCCCCAGTGATGCCTCTCCTGGTGTCCAGATCGGAACTCCGTGCTGCTTGGGTAGCTTGCAAACAAAGGGCCTACCTTGCTTGCTGCAGGCAGGCTATGGAGACAAAGGAACTACCACTCTCCCCTTTGCCCTCCTGATTAGGATTCTTTCCCAGAGCCCGAGCAGGCTGAGCTGGGAGATGTTATGCTGCCAAAGAGGGGAGTGAGTGAGATGGGGGTGGGTGTTCTGGATGTAAGCTGGGTGGGATAGGAAGAGAGAGGAGGTATTGGGCAGTATAGCCCCTGCAGGATGACCAGGAAGTGTAGGAGAGATGAGGACTATCTGAGTTCCCTGTTCCCTGCTGCTGCCGCACTCACTCACCCTAGTGATGGCTCTCCTGCTGCCCAGATCTGAACTCCCTGCTGCTTGGGAAGCCCGTAAACAAAGGGCCTACCTTGCTTGCTGCAGGCAGGCTATGGAGAAAAAGGAACTACCGCCCTCCCGTTAGCCCTCCCGATTCGGATTCCCACTCAATTTATTTAAGAAATTTTTTTCATTTTCTCTTTAAAGACCTCTATCATATTCATAAAGTTACTTTTTAAAGTAATTATCTTGTGCTTCATCTACATTGAATTCTTCAGGCCTTGCTGTCTTAACACAGCTAGGTTCTGCTGGTACCATATTTCCCATTCTTATTATTGATTGTGTTATCACACTGCTGTTTTTGCATCTGGGTTTGGGATGATTATAGGTCTAGGTATGTATTCCTGCATTTGTCTATTTTTGATGGGCATTGTGTTTCTTGGCTTTTGTTTTCTCTCTGCTCTTCTCTCTTAAATGGTCAAGGGTTCTGATGAACAGTGAATGAGTCTTCATGTCTAGCAGAGTATCTCCACTGGAGTTTCTGAGGCCAGGAAATCCTCCAGAGTTGTCAGTGCTATCATTGCTTCTGCAGGTCTAAGTTCCTATGTGACTTCTTGGATTCCTAGTTGGTTGGTAGCATTCAAGCCAGCAGAAGTTTCCTGCCAGGACTAGTGTTTATAGATCCAGCATTACATAAGGCAAAGTTGAAGGGTTTTTTCCAAAATTATGGGCCAGAATATAAGTTCTATGGGAAGGTATGCATTCTGGGGTTGTGGGTGGGCTTCAAGTCATTTTATTGTGCTGTGTGCATGGTCTTACCTGTCATCCCTAGATCCAGCCTGGTCTCTGGAGAAGCTGAAGTCTTCCTCAAAAGCTATAGGCAGGAATATAGCATTAAGGGGGTGCAGTCAGATGTTTGTTAGGCTTTACAGAGGCATAGTGCGCAGTGGGCAGTACCTTACTTGGAGTCCCTAGGAACACCTTGGCCTCCAGGAAAGCTGCTGGAGCTGAGCCTTGATTCACTATTATAAGAATCAACATAGAGAAGACAAATAACAAAAGGCATAGAAAAAATCAGAAAAAAATCATATATATCTTATTCTGTGAGGCAACTTTTTCTGGTTCTACACTGCTTTTGTGAAGAGTATCTTAAGCGTAGTGTAAAATATAGACTTGGTCAGCTCATGAAATAAGTATGGTGAATAATAATACCAATATTTGTTTTTTTGATTTTTATTGACTTTTATTGAGCTCTACATTTTTCTCTGCTCCCCTCCCTGCCTTTCCCCTCCCCTTCAACCCTACCCCAAAGTCTCCTGCTCCTAATTTACTCAGGAGATGTTGTCTTTTTCTACTTCCCATGTAGATTAGATCTATGTAAGTCTTTCTTGGTGTCCTCATTGTTGTCTAAGTTCTCTGTGATTGTGGCTTGTAGTCTGGTTTTCTTTGCTTTATGTTTGTACCAATATTTGGATAATGAGTAGTATATTAAACTATAGAAAGTAATCATTGTTTCAGTTTCATAGCTGTAATATTCTCATTATGTATTCATCAAATGTCCATGATATTAAGAGATAAATACTAAAAAAGTAGAAAAGTCATATTCAAGTGTATGAATGTGTCCTAGAAATTACTTTAGAAACCCAAACTTGACCATCACAAGGAATGAGATATAATTTGTAACTTTAATAAAAGTCAGGGTTGAGTTTCTAAGAAGATTGCTATTTAAACCTGTCTGTAAGCAAAAGAAAGATCTTATAAATGTTTACCTCAGAACCAAATGTTTCATACATAAAATTTCACATTACAAAGAACTTCAAAGTTAGATGTTTCATATGTATTCCCAGAATAGAAAGGAATCTGTGATGAACTGAGTAGACCAAGTGTGTGGAAAATGGCAAAGATCACAGCAAAGAAAGATTATTGATGAAACAGATAATGAAGGTATTACTGAGGATAGTGTAAGTTCAATAGAAACATGGCATACCACTCTAAGGAAAATAAATATATCAATTGATGCTTTTAATTTGAGGAGGTGACATAAAATTTATGTTTCTGAAATTTTATTCATTCATATATATATATATACATATATTTGATACATATTTGTAGGGCACTGAAATTATTGATAAGTGAATCTGCATTGGATTTAAATATTGAATTGCACTACTTTCAAGCTCAACATTCAATAAAATTGGGATTGAATGATTAAGTGTTAATTCATTATGGATTGAATTTTTTAGTTCAACAGTGGTTTCAACTCTCTTAAGAAATTATGGTCTTGAAGAAACTGAAGGCCGACTCCCAGGTAAGAACACAGAGTAAAAATCTCATCTTTGCAATAACATGAAAGAAAATCATGAAATATGTAATACAAGTGAGAATTCCATGAGGAAGTAAACAAGAATGGAAGAAAAATGGTAGTCATGACCAGGCCATTGCAAGTGGCACTAGTGAGGTCAGTGAAATCACAGGGAAATGCTGTTCTCTTTCTTTCATACACATGGGCAGTACAAAAATAATAATTAGCTAATCATGGACATTGTAGACATGAATGGAGAATTTTAAAGCAGAGTGTATGTATCAGTTGATGTCAGTAGGAATCACCAGATATCATTGTAGATCCTCATCTTCCCCATATATCAATACCTTTAGTAATTCCAGGAAAAACCCATGATGCAATGCAGTACCATCAGAACCAGGGGGGGGCAATGTGACTTGCTAAAACAGAGATACTTCTTATTAAATAAATTTAGTTATTTACTTATTTGACATCCCAGCCACAATTTCACCTCCTTCCTCTCCCCAGTCCCTTTCCTCAACCACCTCTGTTTCTACCTCCAATCCATCCACTCCTCATTTATTTTTGTTTAGGACAGGGTTTGCCTTCCAACAATATCAACAAGCATGGCATATCAAGTTACAATATGACTAAGCATGTCCCAATGTATTACTGCTGTACAAGGCAACCAAGCATGAAGAGTGCAGTCCCAAAGGCTAGTAAAATAGTGAGAGACAGCCCCTATTCCTACTGGTAGAAGTCCCACAAAAGTACCAAGGTACATACCTGTCATATAATATACACAACGTCTAAGATGATTCCATGTGAGAAGCTCCTTGGTTGTTGACTCAGTGTCTGAGTACCCGTGAGCCCAGGTTTGTTGATACTGTGAGTTTTCTTATATTGTCCTTGACCACTCTTGCTCCTACAATTCTTTCTTCCCCTCTTCTGTGGATTCCCTGACCTCCACCTAATGTTTGGTTGTAGATCTGCATCTGTTTCCATAGACTAGGTAAAGGAAGATTCAAAGGGAGATGACCAGATACCCCATAAAAGGAGAAATATAAGAGAATTCATAATTGGCTTGTAGATGTTTGAGGATGGAGACACGAGTGATTAGGTTGGGGAGAAAATGGAAAAGGAGGGCATTTCAGGGTCAGATACAAAACTCTCACAAGGGAATCTCACAGGAATCTACAAGAATTATCAAAGCTAAGACTCTTGCAATATTGTTTATCTGGGAAGAAGTGGCCCATGCCTGTTTACAGGCAAGACTTCAAGGGGAAAGAGTGGGAAACCAATATAACCATATAAACTTTGTGCTGTTGGCAATGACCTTTCCAAGACTACTGCTGAGGTCAGGGGGGTCCTACAGTAATAGCTTCCATACGCCTTCCCCTAAGAGCCCACACTGGGGAAACTACTACAAATTAGCAGTTTAGAAGCAGAGAGGGTATCAAGGAAAAATTAAAAACTGTACTGTATAACCTAATTTTTAAAATTAATCATCACTTAGCAGAAAATAATATATTGTATGGTGTGATTATATGGCTATTCTGAATGCTTATATACCCATTCTAACATTGCATATTGTCTATTTTCTTCATACACACAATTCATAATTTTTTTCTCCTCATTTTAACTTTTAACTAATGTTTAGCAAACTTTTAATATTTGCTAAAAAAATAAAATGGAAAACAATCATTCTGATTGAGGAAATCAGGCCCATACAAACAAATCAAATATCATACAATTTATCTCATTTGTGCACATTAGTTTTAAATCTTCAGATAAATGTGTTCCATTTAGAATAGCCATCAAGGTCAGGAAATAACTAAGGAGCCAGGTGGAGCTTTCAAAGAGGGCTGATAGAGGGTGCTGATATAAAGTACTAAAAGGGAATAATGGAATAGGAAAGTTTAATTTGGGATTGAGCAAGGGTGAGAGGGTAGAAGAGGGTATATGGAGAGGAATACATACTACTAAAGATGTTTCAAAGATGGCATGTGAAAACCTACTATTCTAGAAACACACACACACATGTTTGAATGCACACATGTGGGTGAGTTAAACAATGACCCTACTAAATAACTGAGACCTCTTAAAATTTTAAAAAGTCCATTGACAAAATGTGTTTTATTTTTTTGAGACAGGGTTTTTCTGTAGCTTTTGAGCCTGTCCTGGAACTAGCTCTTTTTTTTTCCCCACAAGAAAGCTTTATTTGTTACATCATCCTGCAAGATTCTCACAGAAAACCAATAATAATATTCCACTCCTGACCACAAAGTATTCAAGAACTGTATTTGTTATAATGATGGCTACAGATCAACAGCATTGCAGGGTACTTATTTGGGTGCTCAGAGCGGGGTCTAAAGACAAACGGAAAGGCTGGAAGTGGCAAAAACGTCTCTACAAACAGAGTTTGTATAATTTACTTCTGCTGATTTTCACCTTCCACCTGTGGGCTGGTGACGTACTGGCTGTGGGGAAGGTGTCTCCATCAACAGAATCTCACACGTCCCACAGCGGGGCTGAGTTCTTTCTAGGTCTGACTTTCAGAAATTAAAACAATAAAGGTCTAATTTTTGAGAACCATATTTTGGTGAGTTCTGTAGATTACAAAGGTTATAGAAATTTGAAATAACATTCTCTGGCCTATACCTCTAAGAATACATATTTTGTAAGCAGTCATAGGAACTAGCTCTTGAAGACCAGGCTGGCCTTGAACTCACTGAGATCCACCTGCCTCTGCCTCCCAAGTGCTGGGATTAAAAGGCATGTGCCACCACCACCCAGCTCAAAATGTGTTTTATAATTGTTGGTCAGTAAGTCCACAGACACTCAAACAATACTTGCTATTGTCAACGCTTTTTATAACCTCAAATTTGATTGTAGGACCCTATTTTTGGTCACCACCACATAATTGAGCCATAGATATGAAGCTGGGACTGACCTGGAAACTTTACCCTTATTATGTAGCTTTTATAGTGCAAAAGGATGCTATGCACGCTGTTGGAGGGGAAAAGCATCATCAATCTTATCCGGCTGTAAAACCTGTCAGCTATAGTAATGACTGGCTTTTCAAGACATTCTCACTAGTGCATAGACACCATGAGAGTAAACTATGACTTTTTGACTAGATTTAAGTCTCACACCACAGGATGAAATTTCTACCTGGCATTTTTATTTGACTAGAACCTACACAGAGATAAGTTACAGATACTTAGATCAGAACAAACCACTATTTTTCTGCTAAATGGACACAACATAAAACTAAATCCTAATGACTCCTTTTTATACCCATAGATGAATGCATCTTTCAAATTTAATTGGTAAAAATTCTCTTTTCAGAATATGGCATATAAGACAGACATTTCCAACTAGCCAGGGTTCAAAAAATAAGAAATTGCCAAATTCCCAGCCCTTAAGGGAGCTTATAAACATTAGCCCCTTCTCTCAAAGCACAGGTATCAGCTTTATTGATGTCTGACTCTTCTAATTCATGTCTGCATCTTCTTTTCCCCAACTGATATCCGGTAACTGTCAGCAGAAAGCCTTTTCAGGCACCAGACATGTACATACTGTACATACATACATTTAGGCAGAAACACTTACACATAAGAAAATAACTTTAAAAATAGATTTAAATAGAATAAAATTAATTTTTTCATTAAATTTAAAATGTCAAAGAAGAATTTGGAATGCAAATTCAATACAAAGAAAGACATACTGGAAGAAAATTAAATTTTACAAATGAAAAATGAAGAAAGTCTAATTAAAACCTCAAAATAAATTTTCGGCAACATAATCAGTTACTGGGAGTACCGGATTTTTCAAAGTAACATACCCCTTGCAAAGTCAATCTTGTTCCCATGTAAGGATACACATCTGAGAATATTTAGGCATCACAATTTATTTTTGTTGGGAAGAAACACACAAATTTTTGTTGATAGCATAGGAGAGCTGATAGAAAAGTGATAGAAAAGTGTGTGTGTGTGTGTGTGTGTGTGTGTATGTGATGATAAAATACATGGCACATAATTATCATAGAGCTAGACATTTTTATGGTTATATTTTACCAATTGGAAAATATTAAAGTAACAAATAAATTATTAGATTTGTGTGACCTACCAAATTTAACTCAAGTTGATCTAAAGAACTTGTACAGATCTATAACATGTAGTGAGGTTGAAGTATTAATTTTGAACAAAATCACCCAACTACAATGAATCCAAGTACAAATGGGTTAACTGCTGAATTCTACCAGTTCTTTAATGAAGATTTAATATCAGTGTTTCTTAAAATATTTCATGAAATGAAAAGAGATCACTAATATACACCTCCACAGCTAAAAATATCCTGTTATAAAATACAGGCAAAGACTAATCACTATGAAGAATATAAAAGCAACAATTCCCAATAAAATAGTTGCAAACAGGATACAACAATATCTCAATAGAAATATTGACCCTGACCAGGTATGCTTCATTCTCGAGATGTAGGGATGGTTATACAAACATAAATTAACAAATGTTTCTTGAGGGGTCAGTCTCTGTTCAGATGGTGTTACTAGAAGACAGGGGGTATGAAAAGCAATAACACCTCCTGCAGCTGTTTGAGCACACCTGAGTCTCTGGAACACTAGATGGCTTGTTTCTGGAACACTAGATGACTCATATGGAGTCCTAGCTAACAGGGGACCATCTAATTTGTCACCAAATGCCCAGGGTGTTGCCTGCTTCCTGCCCTTTGTCTACAGACACAGTGTTTGGAAATACTATCCCCTGTACACCCTCACATAATGGGGGTTGTGTGCCATTCGAACTCAATGGACAGGAACTTGATATGGCCTTAGCTATTTGTGCAATGCATGCATTTATGGCAGTGAACAAACACTTTATAAGAGATCTGCACCTTGATACTGACCTCAGGAGTCTGCTTCTTGGGAATCATGCCATAATTCCATCTCCTTTTTCTTCCCCACCAAACTGCCAATGAGAGGAAGGAAAACCTCACTGTTATTAGTCTCATATATGAACCAAAGTACAGAAATCAAATCATATCGTAATTTTAGTACATGCAGAAAAGGTCTTTGACAATATCCAGGACCTATTGATGACAAGCGTAGGAGAGACTAGGATTAAAGGGAATGCATTTCAGTATAATAAAGGATATATACAACAAGCCTCTAGCTCACATCATACTAAATGTAAAAACACTTAAATCATTCCTACTAAAATGATTAACAAGGAAACATTGTCCATGCTCTTTAATCCTATTCATTTCAGTGATAGATAGACATCTTAATTAAAACAATAAAACTTGAGAAGGAAATGAAAGAAATAAAAGAAAGTAAAATGTACATATTTGTAGATGCTATGATTCTACAAATAAGAAACATCAAAGAATCCAGGAGAAAACTTGAGCTGCTAATTGGTAGGATATAAAATTAACATACAAACCTCAGTAGCCTACTAATGAGAAACATAGGGAAAAAGTCAGGAAATAAACACATTCATAACATTTTAAAATATATATCTTGGAATAAACTTAACTAAGGAATTAAGAAACCTCTACAATAAAAACTTGGGGTCACTGAAAAAAGAAATTGAGGAAGATGCCAGAAGATGGAACTGCTTCCTGTGCTCATTCACCCACAGAATCAATAGTGTGAAAATGGCTATATAAGCACAAGCAATAAATAGATGCAATACAGCAATTATTGAATTTCCATTGTGTTTCTTCTCAGAAATAGAAAAAAATCTTTAAACTCATATTCATGTACAAACGTAATCCTGAGAAAAAGGTACAATGACATAAATATCACCATACCTGTTTTCAAGGCAAAATGTAGAAAACAGCAGAATACAAGCACTAAAACAGATACACAAATCAACAGGACCAAATGGAAGATCCAAACATAAATCTATACATCCCTAGCCATTTTGTTTATTTGAAAATGTGCCAAAAACATGCATTTTAGAAAAGAGAACATCATCAACAAATCATGCTTGGGAAATTGAATGTTTGCCTATAGAATAATTAAACATGTTCTGTATCTCTTAGTTCACAAAAAGTCACTCCAAAATCATCTAAGCTCTAAATGTATGACTTGAACCTCTAAACAGAATAAAGGGGAAATCTTGAGAAAATAGTTCCATATATTGGCCTATGCAATGTCTTTTGAAATGGGATGGTAGTATCTCAGAAATGAGTATAAAACACTGATCATTGTGATTTCTTCAAATTAAAGTGCTTCACGACAAAAGAAAACAGAAAACAAGTGAAGAGACAATTTACAGAATGAAACTCAACTTGTTACATATTTGATAGAGTATTAACATCTAGAGTGTGCAGAGAAAATTGAAAATAAAATCACAAATAAAAAATCATTAAAATAGACAAGCAGATAATCCTCAAAAGATGGAGCAAAAATGATCCTTGAACATATGAAAAATTTCAACAGCACTAGCTATCAGAGAAATCCAAATAAATAAAATTCTACATCAAGATTCTTACCCACCCCAATAAGAATGTCAGTAAGAAACAAATTAAAATAAACACTATCAAGGATGAGAACAGAAGGTATCATTTATTTACAACTGATGAGAATGTAAACTTCTCCTATGGAAATCAGAAGTGGGGTTACTAAAATCATAGATTTTCTCATAACCCAACTATACTTCTCATGTGTATCTGCTCAATGTATTACAGCTAATTACACTACAGTGACCTTTGCATATTAATATTTGTTACAGAACTATTCACATTAGTTAAATTATGAAACCAATGTAGATGTCCATCAACATATAAATCAATAAAGCTGTTGTATGTTCTGAATTGCTATGCAGGCAGTCAGGCTGATTGGTGTCATAAATGTCCCTATATAAATTCAATTGCTTTCTAGGTGACATAACAATCGGAACTCATCTTCTTTCTAATTGGAAAGGAAAAATGATTCCGGTTTATGTGCACTGTTTTAAATCCCACAAAACCTGTCATCAGGTGGCAATAGAAGAACTGACAATTGCCTTCTTTACCCCAAGTACACTCAGTATGTACATGAACAAAAAACTTATGTATGGTGTCGTTCTGATATACTTGATTGTGTTTAAAATATATAAAACTGGAATTGTAATTATTTCCAACATATGTGTATTTTTTAGTCCTATGACAGAAAATGCTATTATTTAGTTTGTATTACTTCTGGACAATTTTGTCCCTGATCATCAGCTTTGAGCTCCTGGCAAGCGTTTGTTGAAGAAGATAAGACAATATCTGTTATATTGAAACAATGTGTTTGTGCCCAGCATACATTAACTTGTTTTGCCTTGATTATAATCTAGTTTTCATGGGTAAAGAATTTCCTGAAAAAATAAGCCTAATATTACAAAGTAACTTTTCTTTATTTTTTCTATTTTGCATATTTCAAAATCCAAACTTCTAAATCTTTTGAATTTTAAGCTTTCAGTAAAGTCTCTTAAATGATATATTTTATGTAATATTTAACACATGCAATGTTTATAGGTAATACAAAACTATATAAACACATATGAAACTTCAAATCCTATTTTTAGCAATGTATGAGACAAAAATCTACAGACATCAAATTGCATATACTTTCTACTAAATATGAAGCCACACAGTAAGCAGATAGTTATGAAAGCACAGAGCAGGAAGGCATAGAAATTCTAAGACAAGTAAATCTCCCAACAGTATACTCATCAAATTATTGCCTCCTAAATATCTCCATTATGAACAGATCACTTAAGTATAGTTAAGGCTGATTGTCTGAATTTCAATGTAGAAGGAAAGGAGACAAATGTTTCATAAAGTATTCAAAAGGCCTAAGTAGTTGGTGGCAAAACAAATCAGTGAAAGAGAATTTTTGTGGCTTTATTTGTAGTTTAGTAGTTGATCATCTGTAAGCACTTACAATTCTCAAGGGAAAAATCACTAGCAACAAGATATACATTGTCTAGTCATGATATGCATTGTCTAGTCATGGTGCAAGAGAGATCTGTGAAGACAACTAGGAGATCTTGACAGGAGGACTATGACACCAACAGAAAAACTGACAATAAAAAAATCACATTTCACAACACTAAGTGTAGCAGACAGCAGAGAGCCATAAACCTTGTAATTTGCAAAGTCTTTGTGCACCTTGTTTTCCCTAGATCATCTTCATATGAAAATCCATCATGTCAAAATTCAAGTAACAATACATTAGGTAGCTTTGCCAACACACAAGGGCACTACAGTATAAGATGAAAACAGTCAATATATATTTCTGTTGATAATAGAAAATTCATCTGGAATTGGATTCTACAAAGAATATGAAAATGATAACTTTGTAAAAGATTTAACAGAAAACTAACAAAAAATAAAGTCTTAAAGAAGTAATTATAGTAATGTAGGAGAACTATAGAACACATGGAACAACTCATGAAAAGGTAACTACAAATAGGCAATGTTGGCCAGAAAACAGGAAGATATGCAGTTTGAAATAAACTGACTCACTGAATAAATAGAAAACCAAAATTCTAAATTGAAGACTAAGTTCGGAGTTGGTCTAACATGGAAGAACAATTAACACAGAATTCACAGCAAGAGTCAGTAAACCAATGAAAAGCAATCAGCAAAAATAGAAGTCAAAACAAAGATGTAAAAATCTAATCAAGGTACTTCCTGGGTTTCTAGCAGGAAGCAAGGTCCTGCTCAGCACCATGACAGATTGAACAGAGCAAAGAGAAGAACACCAGGCTCAGGGCAGAATGAGTCCTTGTTGCACCAGGCCAATAGGGCACTATTATTGTGAACCCTGTTATAGTATAGTGTGGTATGGGAAAGAAGGAGACAGAGGGACAGAGGCAGAGAATGGTTTATGTTCTGTGAACAGAGGCATATCTAAAGAGGCGAAAGCAAAGAGGGCTGAGGTGTGTAACTTTATTGTCATTCAGTGCCATGGTGATGTCTGACTTGGATTTCTGCTAGAGTCCATGTCTAGGTTCATGGCCCTGATTTACCCACAGTCTATGTGGTTGTCCAAGTTTCCTGACATCATCAAATTTAGAAAGCATAGGGCTGTACAGAGGTGGCTTTGCCACGAAATGGCTACAACACTAGGAAGAACTGTTCCTGCCCCCCACAGAATGAAGTACTCAGGAGAGAGAACCCTACACGTCACCAGGACAACAGAATAGAGCTGACCCTGCCCAGAGGGCTATGGGCAAGCTGGTCCTGAGGGCATGTGCATGAAATAACAGGTCATACCTTCTTGTCTACCATGTGATGACATAGGAGAGGAAAAGATGTCCTCCTCAACTCATGCCTCAACACTTGCAGCAGGTGGGAAATCTGGCCCAGCCTCTTACCAGCTGGAGTACTCAGGAGAACAGGCCAAGTGTCTGGCCTGGGAAGCAGAGTAAAGTTGACCCTGTAGACAGGGGCACTTATGAGGCAGCCCAGAGGGCATGAGAGGGGCATAGCTAATATTGCCTCCCTTATCTGTGATGTAGTGGTGGGAGCAAGGGAAGGATATCCTCCTCCATTGTCCCTACCACCTCTAACTGGTGAGGGAGCTGACCTTCTTTTTTACCAGAGGCAAAACTTATGAAAGCAGGCCTGAGCCATGTCTGGGCAGAACAGTAGAGTTGATCCTGTTGACAAGGGCACAGGCGAGCCACCCTGAGAATGTGAGAGTTGGAGATCTCACACGCACCCCTTATCTGCCATATGGCAGAATGGCTGGGGAGAGATGCCTTCTCACATCAAATACCTGACAGGTGGGAGAGCTGGCACTAAGGTCAAAAAATCAGGAGATCTGCTTCTGACCCCTTGAATCATCTGCACCACTTCGGGGGAGAAGGTCCTGTCCCTTGCCTGGGCAGCACAGTAGAGCTGACCATATCAGTAGGGGTGTGTGGAACCACCCCAAGAACGTGAGCATGGGAGATCTGGCTCCACCTCTCATTTTCCATATGATGGAGTGTGCAGGGGAGAGAAGCTACAACCCTTGCTACCTATAGCAGGTGGGAGAGCTGGGCCTGAAGTCATAAGAGCAGGAGATCGCTTCTTACCCTTCACCAACTGCAACACTTTGGAGAAGTGGGCCCTACCTCTCACCAGGACAACACAGTAAAGCTGGCCCTGAAAGTGTAGGCATGCCAGACTCAGCACTGAGTACATGAAAACAGGAGAACTACTCCGACGTATGAGCTAGCCAGGCCAATGCTGAAGAGCTCACTAAACACATTAGATTGAATACCAGAATCCCTGCCTTTCTATTTTTGATATTTTAATATGTAAAGTGAAATATGATCGTATCTACTTCATATCTGCTACAATTTACTCAATAACTCCCTCCATGTTTCCCTGAACATGAATCTCCCACTTTTAATGTCTTCCATTTTTAACCCACTAAGTCCAATGAGTACTGTTTATTAGTACATTTATATGACATCATCCATTGGACAGTGGGCAATTTCCTTGTGGCCACATTCTCAAAGAAAGTATGATTGTCCTTTCTCCAGGAATTATCCACTGACAACAGTTCCTCAAGAATTTGTAGTGCCTAATGACCATCTATCCTATGTGTTCTGGAATTTTGTTTAGCTTGACTTTGTATAGGTCATATGCTGGTAAAAACAACTGCTGGAAGCTTTAAGTTTGTGATAGTTATGTCATGTCCTGAATTATTTTTGAAAAATAAAACACATCGAGCAGTATCTGAGAGTGATCAGTAGAACACCGTTGAGTACCCAATCTCAAGTTCACCTCTGAACTACCCCTCTTTGAAAAGAGTATAGAAAGTTTACTTTTACTGGAGGAGACTTAGCAAAGACCTTTGAGCATTTATTTCCTCTCTTTTTTAGAAGAAAATAAAGAAAAGATTTTCTTATTCATCTTACCTTATGGTAAAATTGAACAAAAAATTTTGAAATATATGAGTCTTCAGAACACTTATAAAACATTTTGTAATTTCAGGGCAAATTTTTTAGTTCAGTTTAATGCTGATTGCAGGAGAGGTGAGAAATTCATTGGAAAATGGTCTCTAATGATAAGGCAATCTTTTTTGACAGGATTTCTCTGTTTAACAGCCCTAGCTGTCCTGAAACTAGCTCTGTAGACCATACTGGCCTTGACCTCACAAAGCTCCACTAGACTCTGCCTCCAGAGTGCTGGGATTAAAGATGTGTGCAGCCTCTTCCTGGCCCAATCTTTATATTCATTTAGATATAGCTGAGACCAAGAGTATTGTAAGTCACCCTTCAACTTAAATATAGTAACTTGGGGAATGTATGTCTAAAGATGTCTCATTTTTTCACAGGTCCTAACACAGCTTTGAAAAAGAAAATAGTAGCCTTGATAAGTACTGTTCCAAAACAACGAAACTTTGGCTGAAATCTTCATAGTGACTGAAATGACAGTCAGTCATCCTTAAATATAAATTATTATTTGCACATAAAATAAGATAATGAATTAAAGTTTTTCCATATTGTAGTGATGGTGAGTTTATTTTTCTTTGTGCATTCTATTAGGTATTTTCTCCTTAAGGTATATGCTATTTTATTGCTGTGTTACTTATTTTTAGGTTCTGTCTCTAGGACAGAGGTTATCTGTGATGCTGTTCTGGGCATTACTGATTTGTCCCTCAAGATATATTGTTTTTTTTTTCAATCATGTTCAGTGCATGTAGTGGTTACATACTCAGATTTCTTGCTAGTTGCCCCCTCTCTTAGAGCAAAACGCCAGGAAGTGATCAGGATATTTGTTCTCTTTGCTCTTTCTCTCTTAGATCATAATTTATCAGTGACTGCTTTAGCAACAGTTATGAATGTCCCTTGAGTAAAAAAATTCCAGTTTCTTAGGTGACTATTTCAGTAAGGTTCCCTAGATGAACAGAACCCATGGAAGAGCAATACAAACTCTTGAGGCTCAGTTCAAGATCTGTCAGAAGGGAACAATTTCAATGTCTGAAATAGAGGTCATCTATAACTTATAAAATGTATTAGGTGACATTTAAATAATAGCAATAGTTAAATGCCACCAGAGACTCTAAGAAACAAGTACTCAGTCCTGGAAGAAGGATGCCTCCTTAGTCTGGTTAGCACCACAATTACTGTCTTCTAGTAGGAGTTGATGATCATTAGTTACTCAGTCCACAATGTGAGGTGCCTAAGAATTTCAAATCTGGCACTAGAAGGCCAGAAAATTCCTGGAGATCCACTCGTCCCTAGTCTATCATGAATGTTTGGAAAAAGATTTTGCTACCAGTGAAGGATGTACCAGTAATAGCAATAGCAGAGTAAATTTACTCAATAACAAGAAGGAAGGTAAGGGAGAGAAAGGTAAAAAGAAACTTCCTTCTGAAATATGTTTTTATATCTGGGATACTACCTAATAATGCCTTCTAATATCAATAAAGAAAGTCAGAACAATTATTCAGGTAAGGCTCCCAATTCAGATGATTCTAATTTATAGCAAGTTGACATTTAAACTAAACAAAATTATGGTCTTTCCATTTTCCCTATCTAGCTATAGACATTCCTATGTTTCCAATGGCTGAAAACTGTGCAACCTGCAGACCTACCTGCTATCTTTGCTATCTTGCTTGTCCCATGAGTTTTTTCACTACTAATTTTGATGTGCTTAACTCTGCTTAAATATTCTCTCCACCAACTCTCAGATTAACCTTATCTTTGCATTCCATCTACATTTTGTCAAGAAACTCACAAATATAATTTTTATCTATTGAATTCATGCTTTTGCTTTTGATAATTTAATACATGCATATAATGAAATATGGTCATATCTTCCACAATCCTTTGTCAAACATCCTTCACGTGCTCTTCCAGCAAGCTTCCACCTGAACTTTAGGACTTTTTCTTTTTGATAATATGCTAAACATATCAGCATTGATTATATATATATATATACATATATATATGTATATATATATAAAGTTTACTTTAAATAGATTTGATTCAATGTCAAGTCAAGAATAGCTTCATAATTAGTATTGTCAGCAAGTGGTGAATTGAATGAGAAATGGCTACTAGGAAAGATATCTGAACGTTTAGTTCCAAGTTGGTAATGTTATTTGGGGAAGTGATACAGGATTACTGGAATAATTATGTCACTGGGAATGGGTTTTAAGAGTTTACAACTTTTCCTCACTACCAGTTTCAAGAGCAATGCAGACTGTAGTGGCCCAGCTAAAGGGGTGTCAGAGGGTAACGGTATCAGTAACTAGAATAGAGGCCATACTTGTTACATTTTTGGTATAGAGTCTAGTTAATTCTGCTATGTTCTAAAAAGTTATTTGAGGCTAAATTAAAATTAGGTTAATTTCATTTTTGTATTTTGTATTGTTTCTTTTGGGGCATTGTTTTCCTGTGGAGGCTTGTCTGTACTGGAACCCATTCTCAGACCAGGCTGGCCTTCAATTCAGAGATTCCCCTACCTGTGCCTCCCAAGTTCTGGGATTAAAGGTGAACACCACTGCCATCTGGAATAGATTAATTTCTTTGGTGAAGATTTTAGAAATGCATAATATAAATGCTATGGTTTAGTTATAAGTGATTTTCTTCTACAAGTCAAAAACGAGAAAGGATAACTGGGACAAAATAACACAGCCAACTAAACAAATAAACAAAAAGACTTGGAGCTTGACATGTGCTGTAAAAGAATCTGGTACTAAGGAGATTAGGGTCATTAAGAAAAGGCCCGCTGTGTATTGGAACATTAAGAAAAGTGATCATAGGAAAATATATTATCCAACAAATCTCCAACTTGTGAGAAAAGAGTTTAAAGTGTGCTTTACTTTGAGAAAAGAAGCTATAAACAAAATCTGTTGCTAATGTGATTCAGAGGAGCAAGAGTTTATTACAAGCTTCAAGTCAAACTTAGGGGTCATCTATGTGTTACTGGCTTTGGACACATAAAAGACACAAGAGTGAGAGTATTTCAGATTATTCCATTGTCATTGAGGCCAGGCATCAGGTGGTAGTGCTGAAATCACTTGATGGTGGGGGCTCTGAGAGATAAAGGGGCCATGAGAGATCATTATGTGAAGCCATAAAAGGAAATCCTGGGTTAACATATTGGCCCTAAAATGCCAGAATCATGAGACATTTGACAAAGCAAACTATATACAAGAAATGATACCAGCCTAAGACAGAGATATATGTAGATAGTGAAACTGGATAGGCTTAATGATCTGGCATTGGTTGATGAGGTACAGATTTGTATTTGCTTTATTCGGTTTCCATTTCTTTTTGTCCAATAATACCTTAACATGACCCCACTTCTATCTTTTGGAATTGCAATGCATGTTCTGTGGCTTCTGGGTTATTGAATCTTGTAAATAATTGTTTTCTTCTTTTTTATATGGCAGCATATTAAGAGATCACCTTGAGAGATTTTGTCCTTTTAAACAATGTTGAAACTATGAAAGACTATGGTACTTCTAAAGTTCAACTAAATACATTTCAAATTATGATATGTCCATGAGTCTGTGTGGGTAAGTGAGTTCAATGTGGTGGTTTCAATGACAACTGTCCCAAATAGGACAAGATATTTGAAAAATTTGATCCCAACTTGGTTGTGCTATTTGGAGAGGTGATAGGGTTTTTTTTCTGTTGGAAGTACATCACTGCAGGTGGACTTTGAGAGTCTATAGTTTCCCCCACTTCTAGGTATCTCACTCTGATTTCTTTTTACAGCAAAATATTCAATTTCCCAACATCCTCCTTCAGCCATTGGCTGCCTGCTTCTCCCACCACCACAGACTCTTCTGAAATCAAGAACTCTCCTATAAGTGATTTATGACAATATTTTCTTTTCCATTTTAGTAGGCAATAACTGATACATGGTATCTCATGTAGAGAGGAGTGGAGCAACAGGCTGTGTTCCTGCCGCACCGGCTCATGGCCGCCTGGCTAGCTTATGCCCCAAAATAATTGCACGGAAGCTGTTTTCTTTTAAACACTGCCTGGCCCATTAGTTCCAGCCTCTTATTGGCTAGCTCTTACATATTGATCTAACCCATTTCTAATAATCTGTGTAGCCCACAAGGTGGCTTACCAGGGAAGATCTTAACCTGTGTCTGTCTGGAGTGGAAGAATCATGGCGACTCACTAACTTGGTTTTCTTTCTCCCAGCATTCTGTTCTGTTTACTCTACCCACCTAAGTGTTGGCCTATTAAATGGGCCTAGGCAGTTTCTTTATTAATGAACCAATGAAAGCAACAGATTAGAAAGAAATCACTCCCACATCAATCTCAGCTTTGCATTTACAAGACTTCAAAATGTAAAACTTTTGTGTATGTAATCCTGAAAGGAGGTTTAAGTTTCCTGATATCCTTCTCTATGATGTTTTGAAGTCAAATCATGGAAACATCTTTTTATAAAGGAATATTACTAGCTGGGAAAATTATTTGACTTCAGAGTTTTTTTATTAAGCTGTAGGCAGATTTTTCTTTCCCACCTGCCAGTTCTCAAGTAACTGACATGGAAACTTAATTATAAATGCTCAGCTCATAGCTCAGGGTTATTAATGACTAGATATTATAACTTAAATTAACCCATTTCTATTATCTATGTGTTTCCACATGACTCATGGCTTTATCTGTCCACCACCAAGTATTGCTCCCTCTGCATCTCCTGGCCACACCCAACTCTGACCAATGTCTTTAGTCTGGTTCTTCTGTCTAATCTTATTCTGCCCAGTTATTGAGTAGTCAGCTTATTTATTTAACCAATTACAGAAATATATAGAGTATATATTTCATAGAGTATACATTTAACAGAGTATAAAGGAATATTCCACATTTCCCCATTTTCATTTAATTTAAAAGAAAGTCTTTAACATAGCAAAATTATATGCAACAAAAGTTAATAAGTAAGAAATATAGTTATAATATGTAGTCAATTTGTTTTTGGCAAATTTAGAGAAAATGTTCTTTATTTATCTTATCTGAGTGATTTTAAAGTTTATACCTAATTTACCCTTTTATTATAACTAAGTCAAACTTTAACCATGACTATCTAGTCTTCAGCTCTATTAAAGACCACAGAAGGGTTAAATGTTACCTAATGACAGAGACAGCTGGCTATCTGAACTGTCACCAAAGTTTTTTTCTGTAACATTGGCAGCATCCATATTTGGCATACATGTCTGGTATATATTAAAGACATTTCTGAGAATCAGGGAATTTTGATGGACTGTCAAACTTGTCTTGACAAAGTTTGGCATTCCATTTCTTTGTCTCCTTATGGACCAACTTGGGCAGAACACTGTCAACAATTGAGGCAAAGGCAGTTTCTTTGTTCAGATATCTAGATTTTACCATAAAGAAAGCAAACACTATATGGAGGCTGTTCGATGCCCATCATCATCTTTTGAAGTAAGTGGATATTGTCAGGAGCAGATGTGTCTTACAGTCATGAAAAGTCTTCTGCTATTAAAACATTTTAAATGCCATATTGTGGATCTTTGAAGTATTTGAAGAACATATATATGTCTAAATATATCTTCTATACTTTGAAAACATACCTAATATAACTACAAGTTTGATTATTATAGATAGCTAACTATTATCCTGTGTTTTAAATTATACATTACATTTTAAATGAGTTACATAAGAATAATACCCTAAACATGAGTAGAAACACAGTATCGCAAATATAACTTTAAATTTGAATTAATAAACCAAAATCTATACAAATGTAAACTATTTTAAGATAAAAAGTAGGTTTTTTGGATTAAAGTAGATTTAATAATCTACCCTTCCTTTCCTATCATTTCTATATCATTCAATGTTATTTTTCAGGAAAAAAAATAAAATTGAAAGTACTATTACCATGTGATTAGGCAATTGTGCCTCAATATATTATGGAGATTGCTATCATGGCATCATACAAGGAACCATTTAAAATCAGAATTTCTGTGTCTAATCAGGACCCATAACCAGGGAGTAAGGTCTTGACAAAAGAATATTAAATTTGTTAATGAATCCAGACTGTAATATTGAATAGAAAGGGTGTGAACCATTGCAACAAATGTTTGTATTAAAATATCCTTCTCAATAGATGAAAGATAGAGTTCTCTTAATATGAATGAAAAGCTAATATAATATATATAAAGTTATATATTTTATATAATTTATTATGAATTTTAAGTTGTGATAGTTATATTCAGAAATTATTGAGATTTGGGATGTCTACAGTTTTATAACAGTTATAATCATCAATAACTATTCATTTTTAAAAATAATAATAATAAGACATTTTTGTGCAGTAGTTTTGAATATTTACTGCTCAAAAATAAAGACCTGAGTTAATGTCCTAACACTGATGTCTGGTGGCTCATAAATGCCTGTAATTCCATCCCAAGGGATATAGTACCATTTTATCACTACTGTGAGCACCTGTACACATATATGAACAGACACATACACATAAATAAAGTAAAATAAAACTTAAGAAAAATGAAACGTTCCTCTACCCTTGCTGATCAAGGCATAGCACTTTCTATACCTTGTCATATATGTGCCTGACATATATTGCTTGTTTGTGATCCCCTTGGAGTCAATTGTTTTGATTTTACACTGACATGATGAATAATTGATAGCATATCATTTTAGAAAATGGTTGGTGAATATATTTGAATGAATGAATAAGGAAAATATATTTTGGATATAAACAAATGTGTATGCAATGCTTAGGTAATAATACAGGCAAAGTTGTATTGAGTTCATAGTTCAGGTATTTCATGGTATCTAGAATAGTCATGCAGTTATTGCAATGTTGAAAATAAAAAGTCAGCTTTCATCTGTGCCTTAATCTCTGTAAAATATTAAGCTAAGAGAAAAATTTCTGGCAATGAATGAAATGAAAATGATTGAAGATAAACAAACCAGGTGACTCAAGTCTTAGAGGGAAAATGTGAAGATCAATGATGATGTTGAAAATATGTTGAATAATCAACTGAATGTAGGGTTTCAGAGGACAAGATTTGGGTTTGCAATGATTGTCAGGGTTTAGAGAGTTCAAGTATCCTGGTCAGTCCTGCATGTTGCTGTAAACACGTGATAGCCACAGTAAGGTATTGGGGAGAAGGGAGGCCTGAGGGAAAATTGCCTCCCCACAACTTGGTGTGGGGTTCACAGGTCATGGAAGACAGATAACATGATGAATTTCACATATTTTTGACTCCATGGTTTCGTTCAATTGAGTCTAAATGAACAGGAAACAAGTATTGTTCCTTCACATGATCCTCCCATCGTGATTTCCCAAAATAAACTTGGTTTTAGAAAAATTTGAGTTTATAAAAACAGTAAAAAAAAAAAAGGTAGAGTCAATGGGTAGTAGTCCTGTATTTCTCATTCTCCATGAACTTTGGGATTTCCCTAAAAACCTACAATTCATAACTCTCTTTGGAGTTCCAAAGGGAATGGTTGTAAAAAGTAAAAATTATAATATCTGGAGACAGATTCATGGAGCTGCTTCTTTAGCTGAATAATATGTAAACTTAATTTTAACCTAAAAATGAAATGCAGTGACACAGCTTCAGATTATAAAATAGCAATGTTACAGTCACAGTATTTTCCCTAAGTGTGTGGGTCTGACCAAATGGTAAGCACATTGTTGCTAGGGAAGAGCAAAGGCATCACACTTTTAAACAGGAGCACACGTCACAGATCTCAATGTGCCAGAGTGAGGGCGGATGACATTATGAAAACAGAAATACAAGCTATGTGAGTGGGCTCACCACCTTAGCCAGATGGGAGTGCCCTTCAAAAGAAATGTCATGCTTACTCCACATTTACACGCATGTTTCCACTGTACTTGGCAGGCTGGAGTGCTAAGTCAGGCTCAAGTTGTTCTGTTACTAAAATAATTTCACGACAGACAGGAGTACCCACCTGCATACTACACTGTTGCACACATCTCATATATGAGAGTCAATCAAAACACAACTATACTTAGGCAGAAACAGAGCAGGAATTTTTTTCTGCCCTAAGAGAAGAGAATCAAACCAACCATTTCATTAAGCCAATTCCTGGCTCCGGTTATGTCCAAAGAGGGAGGCTTTTATCGCCATGTAGAAACTGCACCATAAATCCTTCTGAGGCCAAAGAGATTCCTCTGTTCCAGTTCATAGCACTGTTAGGTAACAGAAGAGTCTCAGCTTTCAGATAATTTGGAGAGCCATCTCTAAAGCAACATGGGTGTACTTGCATGAAGACTCCTGCTGTCGTGGTTTTAATTCCCTGTGTTTGGATAACATAATTCATGCAGTAACTGAAGTAGATTGACAAAGAACTGGATTGTATTTAACACACACACACACACACACACATACACATGCACACACACTGAAATGCCACACTCCAGGACTCATATCAAGATCACTGCAACAGCAAGCACAAATTTCCATATAAGCAGAATGAAACAGCAAAAAGTCAGAGAGAGAAGAATTGTGCTTTCCAGATGTACTCTCATTTACAGGAACCCACAGTGCTGTGAGGAAGAGGGCAAGGGTACAGTTACCATTGCAAAAGTGTGTGTTTCTCAGAAATTCCACAATCAAACACAGTGTCCCCCCCACTGTTCCGTCACCCATCTTTCTACAGTGTCCTATTATTCCTGTTTATTTTCCACTTTCACAAAGTAAACTATTCCAGAGCAGTTGAATTTCCAAAACCCAATACTGAGAATTATATGTACCACTCATGAAATATTTGGTTGACAAATGAATTTTGATCAAGTTTCTCCTCATATAGATGCAATTACACAGAATGCAGGTACTCTGCTGGTCATATTTCCACTGTATCTATCAATAAATGTGACATACCTGATCTCTGCAAGAGCATATACATCTTTTAAAACATGTCAGTTCTGTGATGTCAACGTTTTCGGTATAGTTAATGTCATGCACCATTTGTTTAAAAATAGCTCAGGAATCACAATGATCTTTCACCTTACACATTTCATCATACTTGAGTAGCACATCCAACCAGTTGTATTGCTATGAAACATTAGGGATGAGGATAAGAGTGGTGAAGCCTTATTTTATGGTTCACATCACTCCTCCCTTGCTCAGACCCTTGAAAGCATGGCTACCATTCATACTTCAGCCATGTTTTAGCCAGTGACCTCTACATCTTAACCATTTTACACAAGTTAACAGTACCAAGGTGTTGCACCATAGTACTGTTTCCTTCTACATTTCTTCTGTGAAGAAATGTGATAGAGGGAACAAAATGTGAATGAAATGTAGAAATGGTGATGGTCTTGCTTCTGCTAACCATATAATTTCCACACAGACTCAATTAACCTTGTATTTCAAAGTGTCAAAAGTTATAAAATTCCCCTGTAAACCAACACTAATGAAGCTTAACATTTTACTGAGCTAATTTGAAAATTTGGAATTTACAATTGGGAATTGTTATAATCTACCCACCAATGATCTGGCTAACAGGCTCATTAAAAGCAAAAGAATAACATGAAAAGGAAACTGCAGAATGATTTATTATTTGCTCCTCTGAAGTGTGACAAAGCTATGACTCAGCCTCCGCCTACACAAGACTCTGCAGAGCCCTTAATCCCTAGATTTAATTTTTAGCAAGACTCTGAGGCAGGAGCAAAAAAAAGGCAGAAATGTGGCAGGTTCTGAACCAGTTCTCTCACAGCATCTTCAGCCCCTAAAATACAGGAACAGTTCACAGCTACCCCATATGCACTCTGTGGCTGGGCAAATGGAGCCTGTTATGGGCCTGCAGAAGGAAAGCTTCTTTGGAAGGGATCTCAGGCAAACATAAGTTTATTGTTACCTAAACAAGATTCTCCTTCTTTGTACCACCTGGAATGATAGTGGTAAAATAATAAAAATGTCATTAAAATGTTAATAGTACTCATTTGGTCACTAATTATAGTCCCCTTTTCAAATTATTTAAAAATTATATGTCCTTTTTATCCCTTCATTAGTGATCCCAGTCTCTTCACTCTTCCAGTGAGAATTCAATGGGCCTGAAATCTCTGGTTATTAATCTGAGACTTCATGCTCCAGCTGTTGAGGTTACCAAGAGGAAAGTGTTGTGATCAAAGGAAACTATTCAAGCCTGTTAGATGGAAAGGGACAGCTGATTCCCAGAGTTAAGCAAGGACCTCCTCCAGTTGAAGTGATTCATCTCAAGAAAGATGTGGTATGTCAGCATTAATTAGAGTGATTGGGAAGATAAACAGAATTCCCATGACTGAATAGGGAGGAATCCTGCTCAGAACTAGTGGGAAAGCAAAGACAGATTGGAAACAGAAGGTGCTGCAACTACATCATGAACAGGTGGTCATCCTATACTGCCTGTCAAAGAGAGGATGCTGTGATGAAAGATGCTTCATGCAATATAAGGCTTGTGGAACATCAAGGGGATTCCAGTCATACATCCTTTCCACGCATTTATTTTTCCCTGACAATACCAAGAAGGCTCTTTCATTTATCATCTTTCCAGGCTTTTGTGTGCATTTATGTCTGTCAGTTTGAATTTCCTCAGTAAAAGAAATTATAAAGCCAGGAAAAAGAAATCCAGAGCCTTTTGTTACAGTTTTGGGATATTACAGACATATCTTTCAAATAACACTTTATTGATCCACAAATTGTATGTATTTCATAAATAAGAGTTATTGGAGCAATTTCCAGGAATTTGATAAATATGTGTATTTGTGGCACAATCACCAGAAGATATAAGATTTTCATAAAATCTAAATTCTCTTGCGTTTTGCATACCCAAGACTTTATCTCTTCATCATATTGCAACTTAGTTTTTTCTTTAGTGTATCTATGTAGATACTTTTCCACAATTCTGTACAAATAAAATTATACTATATCAGTATTTTGTCCATCTAGTAAATTTTATTTGGCACAAGGACTTTGAGAGTCATTGCTACTGAGTGTTGCAGAAATCAATGAGTTTTATAGCTTTGTAGTGTTACATTTCAAGAATGCTTAGGATTTTTCAATAATTATTTTATTTTGATTAATAAGTATGCATTGTACATATTAATTGAAATTGGGGTTATATTTTCACAAATGCACTCAAACCTTCTTCCTTTGTACAACTAATCCTTTCAACTTTCTATGAATAGGTATTTTATAATTAATTAAGATGACTTAAAAATTTCCATACATGAAAGAGAGAGAATGTATACTTCTTGTTCTGTATATGATTTATTTCACTAATGCTTTTCAGTCATATTCATTTTTTGTATATGCCAGAATAAAATTCTTCTTTATGGAAGAATAATATTCTGTCATCTGTTTTTGAGTACCCCATGTGATTCCATAGCCTCTTAGTTGGTAAT
Organism: Microtus ochrogaster; assembly: GCF_000317375.1. Lineage (NCBI taxonomy): Eukaryota > Metazoa > Chordata > Mammalia > Rodentia > Cricetidae > Microtus > Microtus ochrogaster. Next base: position 988,801 of record NW_004949162.1, read on the forward strand.
AAAAACAATGTGAACACTGATATCGCAGATATCTCTGCTGGCTTCATTTCCTTCAGGAGTCCAATAGCTAGAACATATGGTCAATCTATTCATAGTATTTTGTGAAACTTCTATACTATATTGCATAGTACTATACTAATAAATATTTTTACCAACACTATGGAAGCATTTGTTTTTATCCATATTCTTTTTTTATTTTATTTATTTTTTATTTTTTATTGAGAAAAGGAAAAAAAACAAGTTTCCGCCTCCTCCCAGCCTCCCACCTC
>NW_004949162.1:996537-1002165 GCF_000317375.1 Microtus ochrogaster
CTGCAGAGAGCCCAGGAAGGATAGGGGGATGGGGAACTTCTGAATTCCCTGTCCCGGGCTGTAGCCACGGGGTCAGACCCTCACCCCAATGTTGGCTCCCCTGGCGCCGAAAGATCAGGTCTCCTTGCTGGATGCTTACCTCATAAACAAAGAGCCTACCTTGCTTGGTGCAGGCAGGCTATAGGAACAAAGGAACTCCCCCTGCTTGGGTGCCCTGAGGATTCTGACCCAGTGCCCAGACAGGCTGGGCTGTGTGATGCTATCTTTTATCCATATTCTTGCATGCAGTTATTATTTCAAGGACTTTTAGTCTGATTTTCACTCAAAAAATACTGAAATAATATTACATAGTTTTCAAAAACTCTTATATAAATACAACCTGCTGAATCACTTTTTGTTGTTTCTGTGATTATAAATTAAGATGTAAACACTCCACATTGGACAACCAATAAAGTGTATGATCCTTGGAAAAAGCTAATTATCCTCCTCCCAGTTCACAATAGTTATTTATTTTTGACGTTATTGTTGAAATGAGGGCCACTTGTTGGTTTCTGGCTGCTCAGCCTCGGAATAATCGCAGAGCAACTATATTACTTTAAACCCTGGTTGACCCGTTACCTCTAGCTTCTTATTGGATAATTCTTACATCTTAATTTGGCCCATTTCTGTTAATCTAAGCATCATTACAAGGTCGTGGCTTATCAGCAAAGTTTCCCCAATCTGTCTCCAATGGCAGCTCCATGGCTTCTCCTGACTCTGCCTTCTTTCTGCCAGCATTCAGTTCAGTTTTCCCCACCTAGCTAAGTTCTGCCTTGCTATAGGTCCAAAGCAGTTTCTTTATTCATTAAGGGTAATCACAGCATACAAAGGGGAATCCCACTCTCCTTTTCTATTTACATAAAAAGGAAGGTTTTAATTTTAACATAGTAAAATTACATTTAACAAAACAGGTATCAAACAATTATTACAGTTACAATATTTATATATATATATTTATCTTTTATAATAATAACTAAGGAAAGCTATATCTATAATTATAAGTTCTTCAACTTCACCAAAGACTCCAGGAGGATATATTTTACCTAAGTAAACAGGAAGTACATTGTAAGCAACTTCCAAATCTCCAGAATTGACAGAGATATCTTGCTGCCTGGATAGTTACACAACGTTCTTTTTTCTGTACCTATGGGGCATCATCCATTTTTAGTCTGTAGGCCCATAGTATCCAGCACACTTTTACATGAAGCAGGGAATTTCAAAGACAGTTATGCCTATACTGAAAGTCTGCAAGTCATTTTCTTCTATGTCCTGCAGAACATCTGGAAGACTCTTTCATGAAGCGGGAACTCCTAAGGACCATTTAACTTTTAAGCAAGTTCAGCAATCTTTTTTCTGCAGATCCTGCATGTCCACCTCATACAGCTTGGGCAAGAGCAGTTTCTTGCCCAAATGGCTAGTAAACTCCATAAGGATCCTCTTTGATGCCAATATTCCTCTTGAAGTAGATTTGTGCTGCCAGGAACAGATGTGTCTCATTGTCATGAAAAGTCCTAAGTTATAAACATTTAAATGCCATATTCTGTAGTCTTGAAAGATCTGAAGAATACCTATCCATCTGAAATACATCTCTGTGCATCTAGAAGATCTACCTAACATGACTACAAGCTTGAATATTATAGATGATTATCTATTAACCTATATTTTTTTAAACCAAACTTTATACCAATGCAAATCTCTATAGCATATCCACATTTAAATGTAAACAAACATTTATAGACAATATTTGGGAATATGAGAGCATAGTACTTTTTATACTGTTTCCAGCTGTTTATTGGATGAAGAAATTTTTGAGGGGTGTTAAAGGTAATCATTCAGGGGAATTTGGTACATGAAACCACATTAGTCTGGAAGTAAACCACAGGTTTTCATCCTCTGTAGAAAGACAAGAAGAACCTCTTTTCCAAAGCAACATATTCTTAGACTCAAACTTTGAAGACAAGATACCTTTAAAATATATATGTCGGTTACTTACCTCCTTCACAGTCAAAAAATTCAAAGAAAACACAATAATATACATAATCCAGACTCTCCATGTATAGTCCATTTTATATGGTTTATTTATTTTTACTTCTTTTAATCTACGACTGTCTGTACTCTATCTCTTTGAACACTTTACCTTTTATTTTTAACTGTCTGTATTTGTTTTCTTTTCTTGCCCAAGCCTACATACATTTATCCAACTCTATGACCCATTTAGAGGACTTTTATGTCTGTATTTTTCTTTATTGCATATCTGTAATTACTTTTTGAGCAGAAGTGCTTTTTAAAATGCTAAGTGCTTCTTAAGAATCTAAGATACAGATGTGCTAGGGTATATATCACCCTGCATGCTTGCTTTGCAGAGTCCAACACAGTGGACGTCCATTCACCACCTCTATAAGCCATACACATTGCCCCAGTTCCAAGTATGCAGTAGGTCTATGTCGAGCCATTAAGCAGTTTGTAATATGCTGCTTACAAACCCCATTTAAATGCTCAGTCTACAGAAAAAGTGAGAGTTCATGCTAGCAGCACAGCCCAGAAAGCCAGCATTTCAAAACTGTGCCTTTTTTTCTACTATCACTGAATCAGGAAAATCTCTTTTAAAGGAGCTCTAGCATGCTGCCAGAAAGAAAAGCCTATTCAGGAAAATAAATGTGGCTAAACTTTGTATTTTAGTGTCTAGAATTCCTTTTCAAGTGCTCTCAGGTTTTAAGTAGATTTTTTGTTGGCCAAATTGGCATCCCAGTTTGTTGAAGGAGGCTTGGCTTTTGGTTCCCAGCTCCCCAGCCCCGAATAATCACACAGCAACTATATTATTTAAAACACTGGTTGGACTATTTGCTCTAGCTTCTTATTGGCTAATTCTTACATCTTAATTTAACCCATCTCCATTAATCTGTGCATCATCATGAGGTCGTGGCCTACCAGCAAAGTTTCTGCACATATTTCCCTGGCAGCGGCTCCATGGCTTCTCCTGACTCTACCTCGTTTCTCCCAGCATTCAGTTTAGTTTCCTCCCTAGCTAAGTTCTGCTCGGCTATAGGTCCAAAGTTTCTTTATTCATTAAGGGTAATCACAGCATACAGAGGGGAATTCCAAATCAAGTTATATTATTTGGTCTATCTGTGAGATCTTGCAAAACTATTTCCCTTTCTTATTAACATGTCCATAGGTTTTGCCATTGTTCTGGTTTTCTTCATGCAGCCATTTCTAGCAGAAACTGCTTTATACCAGAATTCCTGGTATTCTGGCTCTTACACTATTGCTATACCCTTATCCATGTCTTTTCCCTGAGACACAAATGCAGAAGCTACAATTTACATGGAAACATTTAGGCTGGGATCTGCATGACTTCTTGATCTCCACATTGTTTTCAGCTGTGCCTTTCAGTGATAGGTACTATTTGTTATTAAGAGCAGCTTCTTTAATGAAGGGTTGTAGCTATACTTATCTGTTGGAATAAATGTAAGATTTAGATATAGCAGGCTTTCTCAGACTACTATTCCCCAAATCATGACACAGAGACTTATTATTAATTATAAATATATCACTTTATCTTAGGCTTACTTCTAGCTAACTTTTTCATCTTAAATTTAATACATTTCTATTGATTTATGTGCTATGCTTAGGCCTGTTCACCTAATCTACATTCTGCCCATCCTGTTTACCTGTTTCCTCCTTGTCTGACTGGACAGCCCAAACTGGCTGTTCCCTGGTCCTCTGGCTGACCCCCCTTTTTTACTCTGCCTGCAAACCTAAACTATCCCTCTTCTGCCTACCTATTGGTTGTTCAGCTTTTTATTAGACCAGTTAGGTGCCTTAATCAGGCAAGGTAAAATAACAATAAATCTTTACATATATAAACAAATGCATAGTTAATGCATGCAACCCATTTTTACATAGTAAAACAAGTAATCTATTCTTCAATATTTCCACCTTTTTCAATAAATAAAAAGACAAATTTTAACTTTAACATAGTTAAAAATATTCATCAAGTAAAATTATCAAGTAAGAATTATACTTATGCCTGGCGTTGTTGGCACAAGCCTTTAATTCCAGCACTTGGGAGGCTCAGGCAGGTGGATCTCTTTGAGTCCCATGCCAGCCTGGTCTACAAGAGCTAGTTCCAGGACAGGCACCAAAGCTACAGAGAAACGTTGTCTTGAAAAAACAAAAGCAAAAACAAAAAAGGAATTACACTTATAATATCCAGATCATTTTTTTTAAATTTATTTATTTATTAAGGATTTCTGCCTCCTCCCCGCCACCGCCTCCCATTTCCCTCCCCCTCCCCTGATCAAGTCCCTCTCCCTCATCAGCTTAAAGAGAAATCAGGGTTCCCTGACCTGTGAGAAGTCCAAGGACCGCCCACCTCCATCCAGGTTTAGTAAGTTGAGCATCCAAACTGCCTAGGCTCCCCCAAAGCCAGTATGTGCAGTAGGATCAAAAACCCATTGCCATTGTTCTTGAGTTCTCAGTAGTCCTCATTGTCTGCTATGTAAGTCCGGTTTTATCCCATGCTTTTTCAGACCCAGGCTAGCTGGTCTTGGTGAATTCCCGAAAGATCATCCCCATTGTCTCAGTGTGTGGGTGTACCCCTCGCGGTCCTGAGTTCCTTGTTCGTGCTCCCCCTCCTTCTGCTCCTGATTTGGACCTTGAGATTTCTGTCCAGAGACCCACATTGGAGTATCCAGATCATTTGTAACTGGCAAATTTAGAAAATAATACCCCATTATTTATCTTATCTTCATGAGCCCAAATATTTTTGTCTAATTAACTAAGAAAAACTGTTTATTATGATCACATCTTTGACTACAGAAGGATATAATATTACCTAAGGAAATGGAAGTTGTATTGTAAGCCACTTCCAAAACTATGGAAATGAGAGAGGTACCTTATTGCCCGGGAAGTCAGCCAAGGCACCTTTGTAATGTTGGGATATCCATTTTGGCCGACATTTATTTAAAGTAGGAATTTTGAAAGAATGTCCTAACCTGTCTAAGGAAAGTTCAGCAGTTGCTTTATTTTGTGTCCTGCATAATATCTGGCAGACTTGTCTATGAAGAAGAAACTTTGAATGACTGTCCAACCATGTCTTGCCAAAATTTGGCATTTGCTTTCCTTTGTGTACTGTACATTCCATTTAGAAGGAATATTGTCAACAATTAATATAAGGACAGTTTCCTGCACAAATGGCTAGTTTGAACACAATAAAATCAAGCTCCATATGGGGATTATTTGATGCCTATCATTCCTTTGTGAATTAGATTGGAGCTTCCCATATTTGTCCTCATGTAATGAAAAACCTTAAGTTATTAAACATCTTAAATTTCATATTCTTTAGGTCTCTGAAGCATTTAAAAATCATTAACCTATTTAAAATATATTTGTTTTACCTTGAAAATGCACCTAATATGGCAAGTTTGGCTATTATAGATGACTAAGTACTAGCCTGCATTTCTTAATTATACATTAAGTTTTTTTTATAATAATTCTTTTTTTTATATTATTGAGAAAAGGAAAAAAAACAAGTTTCCACCTCCTCCCAGCCTCCCATTTCCCTCCCCCTCCTCCCACCCTTCCCCC
>NW_004949162.1:1002475-1005908 GCF_000317375.1 Microtus ochrogaster
ATGGGTGGGTGCACCCCTCGTGGTCCCGACATCGTTGCTCATGTTCTCCCTCCTTCTGCTCCTCATTGGGACCTTGAGAGCTCAGTCCAGTGCTCCAGTATGGGTCTATGTCTCTAACGCCATCCATCACCAGATGAAGGTTCCCAAAGCTAGGTCTCCTGGCCTATACATTAAGTTTTTAAATGAGTTAACATAAGCTAACTACACAAAATAAGAGTAGAAACTTATATACAACAAAAACAACTTTATATTTGTATCAATATACCAAAATCCATACCAATGTAATGTATTTGAGGTTACTAGTTGTCTTTTTATTCTATATTCCTATGTTTATCCCTAAACAATGACAAACATACATAACCCATTGAAAACCCAAAATCTAGCCATCCCATCTCTTGGAAATGTGGGTGTTGTGTTCTCTTAACTGATTCCTGTAATCTGGGTGTGACAGGACCCCCAGGGGATGATGATAAATCTGAGATAAGGATCAAGTCCTGGGGAAATTAGATATAACATTTGTTGTTCAGTCTGTGAACTGTTCCCATGCAGAAAAATCAGGATATGTGTCACCTGTCTTACAGTTCTTCTTGGTTTATTTCTTTACATCTGTAGCTAAGATTTTCAGGAGGGCTCCCCTAAACAAACTTGATCTCTATTAACCATGAAGGAACCCAGGCTTTTGTTTCAAAACATAACATTATCTCAACCAATTGTGCTTTTGAATTCCATATTCAAGTTAAGACATCCCTAAAGTATCTAGGATGGTTTAATTAAGATGTCCCTTTTATAATCCAATGTCCACCAGCAGCTTTTATTTGCTCATCTGCATTCAAAAAGTTTAAAATCAACAACAAAACATCATAGAGGATTCAGACTCTATATTTTTGTTTATATTATGTTACTTTTTATTAATTACTTTATTATTTTAAGCTATTTGTATTTTCCTGTGACTGTCTATATCCATTATCTTCTCTTTCTTAAATGCTTACACACATTGTAAAACAAACTAACCTGTTTAGAAGGTTTTTCTGTCGATACCTGCTTTACTCTTCACTTGTAGCTGTCTCTGATCACAGGATACATACCTTGAACTTATTGCATGGCTTTGTACTGGTGGCTGGTCATACTCCTCATAGATATGTGAGAGCCAAGTTTTGCACCCACACCCAGGAATAGCTGAGAGTTTAATTTAACTGTGAGCTGTCTTTAAATGGGAGATGCATTTAATTGCCCCAGCTCTAGAAATTTGGTGACTGCTCTGTGACAGGCATTTTTACTTCGCCTGTTTTGACTTAATGTGCCAGCTGTTCAAGTGCTCATTGTGCAGCAGAGTTGCACATCTGTAATCTATGAGCACCAGGCCATGAGGAAGTTGTGTTGTTCTTTTTTTGTCCAGCTTTCTCAAGCATGCCATAAAATTATGAGCCCCACATTTGGTGCCCAAAGTAGCATGCTTCCTTGGACTGCCAGCCCGAAAATCATGGCAAAGAGACTTATTATTAATTATGAATTCTCAGCATTAGCTCATGTTTGTTTCTAGCTAACTTTTTCCTTTAACTTAAATTAACCTATTACTATTAATCTTGTGCTAATGTAATGTGTGTGGTGGATATATAATTTCAGCTTTATCCATATTCCTCTTACAAAGTTGGGTGCCCTTGGCTTGCATTTAGGGCACAGATATGATATTGAAATGTCCTTCTGGTTATTTTTTCCACTGATGTCCATTATGTCCTTCCCTATCCTTCTTGATTAGTTAGGCTTGGAAGTCTCTTTGTTACATATTATAATAGCTATGGAAGTTTTTTTTTTCTTGGGCACATTTGCTTGGAAAAATCTTTCTCTAGCCTTCTATTCTAAGGTAATGACTTTCTTGATTATTGAGGTGTGTTTCTTTATGCAAAAATATTGATCTTCTTTTTGCATCCATTCTGTTAATTTGTGTCTTTATATTGAGGATTTGAGACCATTGTTATTGAAAGATATCAAAGAACCAATGAATGTTAATTTTTATATTTTTGTAGATTATTTTGTAGGTTGTGTGTGTGCATTTTGTCCCTTTTTTGAGTTTCACTGTTATCAGATTATTTATGACCTGTGTTTTTCATGGGTATAGTTAACATCCTTGGGTTTCAATTATCCTTTTTGTACCTTCTGTTGGGCTAGATTTGTGGCTAGATATTTATTACATTTGACTTTACCATGAAATATTCTATTTTCTCCACTTATGCTATTTAAAAGTTTTGCTTTGTAAAGTCATCTGGTCTAGTATCTGTGTTCTCTTAAAATCTACTATGTAGCCAGGCAGTGGTGGCACACTCCTTTAATCCCAGCACTTGGGAGGCAGAGGCAGGCGGATCTCTGTGAGTTTGAGACCAGCCTGGTCTACAAGAGCTAGTTCCAGGACAGGCTCCAAAACCACAGAGAAACCCTGTCTCGAAAAACCAAAAAAAAAAAATCTACTATGTTGCTGGGAGCCGATTTGAATAGCTGCCATTACAAGATGGCATTTGGCCCCAGCCTCGCTTGATAGATAACTCCATATTAGGGTTGCAGTTCTTCCACCGGAAAACAGGGTGAGTTTTTGTGATCTAGCTGCCCACACTTCCCCTGACCTGCAGGGGAACATCCTGGTCTGTAATTGACAGGGATGTTCCCCTGCTTTCTTTCCTGCCAGTGGGTCTCCAGAAAAGCAGTTAAAGTATCAAAGTATCAAAAGTTGCTAGGCAGACTCCCTATATAAGCAGCTATAGTTCAGAGCTCCGGGCCCCTTGCTTTCTGCTCTCCCTACAACCAAGAGGCTCCAATAAAGCGTGATTTGAGAAGAATCCTCATCTGGTGGCTGTTCCTTCCTGCTGGTCAGAAAGTTCGCTGCACTATGTAGGTTTTTGTTTTTTTTTTAATCTTTGGACAACTGTCACCTAGCTCCCAAATAAATACACAAATACTTATTCTTACTTATGAATGCCCAGCCTTAGCTGCTTGTATCTAGCAAACTTTTTTTAAATTAAATTGTCTCGTTTACCTTTTGCGTCTGGGCTTTTACTTTCTCTATACTATACAACTCTCTTTCCTTCTTATTCCATGTCTGGCTGTGTGACTAGGTGACTGGCCGAGGTATCATTCTCTCCTCCTTTTCTCACTTCCCCTCTTCTCCTCTGTTCTTCTATTTATTCTCTCTGTTTGGTAGTCCAACTTATTTCTCACTTCTTCCTATCTCTTAACTGCTCAGCTCTTTATTAGAAATCAGGTAGGTGTTTTTACTGGCAAAGTATCGTAGTTTTTAAAAGTAACACAGAATTAAATTAAAAAAAAGCAACATAAAAATGCAACACATCAGTTGCTGAGGAATCCCATCTGGACGGGTGAGTGTGTGCTATCCCGGGGTAGAGTGTCCCTGAAGAGAGCACAAACCCCCCTCCCCCAGCTCTTT
>NW_004949162.1:1012330-1013574 GCF_000317375.1 Microtus ochrogaster
GGAAAATTTTTTTTTCTTTCTTAATAAAAAAAAATTAAGAATAGAATAAAAAAAAATGCAACACATCTTTGCATCATGAAACAACTATTTCACTATATAAGAATGTAACATATTTCAAGCAAATATATCATAACTCTATAGCACCTGTCCAGGCCCTTCTGACTTTTAGAGACTTCTCTGAGAAGTTAGGTATAATTCTAAGAGGTCTGACTATATATGCTTCTTATTATTTTTCTTCTGTAGCTTTTAATAATCTTTCTTCATTCTTTATGCTTAGATTTTAATTATTATTTTATGAGGGAACTTTATTTTTGGTCCATTTTACTTGATGTTTTGCTCACTTCTTATAGTTTTATAGGCTTGTCCTTCTTTGGGTTCATGAACTAATGCAGGCATGGTGGAATGGAGAACTGTGTTTTAGTGTTCTAGCCTGGCCTCTGGTGGGTTGAATGCTTTTGTCTGAGGTGTGGACCAGGAATGTAGTGATGAGAGAGGAGGGATGGTTGGGGCTTTGATGGTCAAGCATGGGTGAGGGGACAATCTTACCTCAGGCTCAGGATGCTGACTAGGCCTCTGGTGCAGGAGAAGGCTTCAACCAGAGGTGTGGACCAGGTTATGGTGACAAATACAGGAGAGGCTGTAGGGGTTCACTGTATTTGATTTTAAATTAGGTCTTTCATCCACCCACAATTTAGTTTTGTTCAGGATTTTAAGTATGGATCTATTTACATTTTGCTATATGTAGACATTCACATTGACCAGAAACATTTGTTGAAGATGCTGTCTTTTTTCTGGGGTGTATTTCTGTCATTTAAAAAAAAAATGACTTGTATATGTGTGTATGCATTTACATCTGGGTCTTCAATTTGTTCCCCTTGATTAACTTGCTTGATTTCATGAAAATTACATGTAGTTTTTATGACTATAGCTTTATAGCACAAGTTGAAATCAGGATAGTGAGACCTCCACCAGTTCTTGTACTATACAGGGTTGTTTTACCTATGGAGAGGGTACATAACCCTGTCTTGTTCCTAAATGTAATAGCATTGTATTGAGTTTCTCACCATTCAATTTGATGTTCTGTATATAGTTGCTATAATCTGCATCTCTTATGTATATGTATGTCCCTTGTTTCCCAAATCTCTCCTTGGATTATGTTATAAAGGAGTGTTTGATTTTTGCCAAATATCTTTTCTACATCTAAAGAGATGATCATATACTTTTTGTCTCTAAGTTCATATATA
>NW_004949162.1:1013725-1014813 GCF_000317375.1 Microtus ochrogaster
TGATATTTTTGATTTATTCTTGGATTTGATTTACAATTATTTTATTAAGTTTTTTGCATCATTTTCATAAGGGATATGGATCTATAATCCTCTTTTACTTTGTTGAATCTTTATGTGGTTTGAAGATCAGGGTAACTGACTTCATGAAAAGAATTGAGCAAATTGCCTTCTGTTTATTATGTGAAATAATTTGCAAAGTATTGGCATTAACACTTCTTTGAAAATCTGGCATAATTTTTTACTAAAATCATCTGGCCCAAAGTCTTTTTGGAGAGTTGGAGATTTTTAAAGACTGCTTCTGTTTTACTAAAGGTTATGGGTCTTTTTAAATTTTGATATTAATTTAATTTTGGTAAGTGATATCCCTGGAGAAAAATATCCATTTCTTTAAGATTTTCTAATGTTTTGGAGTACGTGTCTTTAAAATATGTGCTTATAAAACTCTCTTTTCTTGGTGTCTGTTATTATATCCACATTTTCATTTCTGACTTTATTAATTGGGATATTTTCTCTGTCTTTTGATTACTTTGGATAAGGGTCTGTTTATCCTTTTGATTTTCTCAAAGAACCAACTCTTTGTTCTTACTCTTCTGCTGGTGCTTAATTCTTTTTGTTCTAGAACTTTCAGGTCTGGGATGATTTGCTAGTATAAGGTCTCTCCATTTTTTTCTTGTTGACACTTAGTGGTATGAAACATACTCTTGCAATGCCTTTCATTGTTTCTTATAAGTTTTGGCATATTGTGTGTTTATTTTCATTAAATTCTAAAAAGTCGTTATTTCCATAGTATAGGTCTTGACATCTTTTTCATTAAATGGAGTTTATTTTCAGTTTCCATGAGTTTGTAAGTTTTCTGTTCTTTCTTTTGCTGATTTCTAGCTTTAATCTGTTCGTGTCCAATACTTTACAAAGGGGTGTTTCAATTTAATTTAATATGTTGAGATTTGTGGGTAAACCCCTCGCGGTCCTGAGTTCCTTGCTCCTGCTCCCCCTCCGTCTGCTCCTGATTTGGACCTTGAGATTTCTGTCTGGTGCTCCAATGTGGGTGTCTGTCTCCTTTCATCGCCTGATGAAGGTTAATATTCAGG
>NW_004949162.1:1015348-1016537 GCF_000317375.1 Microtus ochrogaster
AATGGGAGGCGGTGGCGGGGAGGAGGCAGAAATCCTTAATAAATAAATAAATTTAAAAAAAAAAGAAATAGGCATTCACATGGCCAAAAAAAAATATGTTGAGATTTTCTTTGTGTGCAAACATGTGAAGAACTTTGAATAAGGTTCCATCAATTGCAGAGTTAAAGTCATATTTTTTTATATACTTGTGTAAAATGCTCTGAGATATCTGTTAGGTCCATTTAGTCTACAAAATTAGCTAGCTCCAGTATTTCTGTGTTTAGTTTTTTGTATAGATGACTGTCCATTCTTGAGAATGTGGTATTGAAATCTGCCACTCTCAGTGTGTGGGGGACAATATGCAATTTAATCTATGATATTGTTTCTTATACAAGCTTGGGTAGCTTTTGTGAGATGGGACATAGAAGTTAAGAATTGAAATAAATGTCATCTTTGTGGATTTGTTCTTTGATGTATTTGTACTGTCCTTTGCTATCCCTTTTGATAAGTTTTGGTTTGAAGTCTACTTTTTAGATATCAAAATGGCTACATAAACTTGCTTCCATTTGCCTGAAGTATCTTTTGCTAACTATCTACCCTGAAGCAATGTACATACTTGGTGATGAGGTGTGTTGTTTAGATGCAGCAGAAGGATGAATCTTGTTTTTTAATCCATTATGTAAGTCTATGTCCTCTTATTGTAGAATTGAGACACTTGATATTGAGAGACAGCAATGATCAATGATTTATTCCTGCTATTTTTCTGTTTTGGATTCTGGTTGTTTTTTGATGTGGGATTCCCCCTATATATGCTATGAATATGTTTTATTACCATTGGCTATTAAAGAAGCTGTTTTGCCTGATGGCTTAGTAGAGTAAAGCTAGTGAGAAATCTAAACAGAGATATATAGAAACAATAGGTAGACTAGAGGGATGCCATGTAGTTGCCAAAATAGGAAGAAAGATGCATGCCTCCAACCATAATCTTTTTTTTTTTTTTACAGAATGGTCTTTAGTATTTATTCAGTTACAAGATCTAATCAGGAATAGGAATCATCTCATATACATAACACATCTGATCCCGTATAAGTCTGTTAGGTCCTCTAGCACAAGTCAATGTGGAAATCGATTAATTATTGATTGGAAATGTGCTGAAGGCTTCAGAATTTCTTAAGAAGCATCATGTCAATAGCAAAGGTTTTATTTTTTT